>NC_135013.1:17689090-17993590 GCF_051020955.1 Megalopta genalis
ACAAAAATGTTCTCCGAGGCACCGTTAACGAGTTACTAACGAAAAACAGTGACCAATAAGAATCGAGTACGGCTGACGCGAGGAGGCCCAGCCAACCAGCGCGCGAAGCCCAGTTCCGCTCATTGGCTCGGTCGCCTCGCGCCAGTCGAGCTCGCCACTCATTGGTCACTGTTTTTCGTTCATAACTCGTTAACGGTGCCTCGGAGAAAATTTTTGTAAAGGAAAAAGTTACTTCAAATGGTCTGAGGATGGTCTTTCGGTTTGCGAGACATTTTTGGGACATCCTGTATTTTTGTGAAAAAAGAGTTCCTTTAGTCCTTCTGTACATGAAAAACAAGTGCAGATATCGATACCTGTTTCAAACATTGAACAAGATATTGCATATCCGTTGACAAAGAAACAGCATCATTGTCAACATAGCCAACAGTAACAAATAAATTTTACTTTCCATACAAATGTACTTGTGTTGTGTAACGATGTAATTTTTGTTTCTTATTTATTTATTGATTTATTTATTAACGGACCACTAATACAAAAAAAAACAATTCATGTTTTGTTAGCAACGTAGCTGGTATTCACAGTAAAGTAGACACGAGATCGTAACAATTTACATAATGAAAAATAATCAGTTTGTAATACGTGAAAATAAATATAAATTCATTGAATCTATTTATTTAGAGGTTTAACCCCTTAACTTGTACGCTCGAGTTAATTCGAGCGCGCTAAACAGGCCAAACTGTGCACACTCGACACAATTCGAGCGGCGTTGTATTTTATGCTGCGATAATTTTTCACACTCGAATATAATCGAGAATTGAAAATAACAATGTGAAAGCAAAGAAAAAAAATCGTTTTATTGATATTTATCATTTACATAGGATTGTAAGCTATAACACTTATTTATTCAAGAATAAAACATAGCCTTTTTCCATGGAACAAAAGCGCAGTAAATCAAAATTACTTGTAACAATTCAATATTCTGTTCTTTTCTGCAATGTGGATCAGATTCCAAAATAAAAATAAAAATTTTGTTTATTTTTATATTTTCTTAATTTAAGACAATGTTCTAAATTGTGTCTTTTTACATAAAGAAAAATTGATCTTTTTTGGCCGATTTTTTCAAAAAAAACTGTGCGTTAAAGGGTTTAATTTCCTTGTATCGCAATCAATCAAAAATACGCATCTAGAAATAATCGGGAATCGAAAAAACTCAGAAACCAGTGATTTCGACCGGTTCGACAGAGCGTTGTTCGAGTGTGTTGAAGAGATGGCTGGAGGTCTGGCGAAATGTGCATCGTAACAAAGCGGTCCTCGAAAGCATCCAAGAACCCCTGACCTACCTTGTTGCGGGTCTCGAAAACGCGAAAGAATACGTTTCTCGGTCTCGTGCACGAATGAGAGAGTTCGTCACGATGTACGCGCGTATACAAATTGAATAACGACCGGTATATCGTGCTCCTCGAGGCATCTCGATTCTTTGAATTGAAGCTCGCGTGACGATTCCCGGGGAATACCCGCGCGCCTCTTCGACAAAGATGGCACGTAGAATGACCGAAGCGCGTTCAGGAAATTGTCTCGGTGCGCTGACCCGCGTTCACAGCTGGATCGAAATAACTTGGCCTGGTTCGCGGAACCATCGAAATCCCGTGAAAGCCCCGTCCCGACCGATTCCGGGGCACCAGACGATCCGCGTCTTCCGTAAAATTCGCGAAAGGCACGCGATCATTCCGGGCCGTCTCTTCGTCGTCGGCAACTCGCCGAGCATCGGCCGCGTCGCTTTCTTCCCTTTTCGCATCCCGCGAACCTGCAATTTCGCGCGAGTCCATCATCGCAGCACCGTCTCATTACGTCATTCGTTCGTTATCGTTCCCCTGCTGTTCCCGCATTTTTCCGAGCGCTCCTCACAGAGCGCCGGGACCCGGCCGATTTGTGAATGAGCTTCGCCCCGTCTCCGCCTCTCGCGCGCTCGCTATCATCTTCCAATACAATTATTCCGTTACGCGTTGCTATCGCAACGGTGCCGCCGATGAATCACGCCGGAGCGTACGCGTCTTACGTACGAGCCGCGCAACAACGTATTCGTCAGCGTCGATATCGAACACGATTCACGTGCGACGCCGGTTACACGACACGGGACACGATCCCGGCTGAATGATCGACCGCCACGCGACTGCCATACGATCGCCGACGCCTTGTAACTCCGTTCGGCCGTGCTCGACGCAGTTAAATGCTGAAAATCAACCCCGAAAGGGTTCCCAGAAAGCGAGGAAATTTCATTAGCGAAGCTGAAACTATTGGGTTGGCAACTAAGTAATTGCCGATTCGTTCGATGAAATAAAAAATTTTCTTTTTACTTGGAACGAAGTTTAATCTGTAATGTATTTTCCATTTTGTTCGATGATCTTTTGCCATCTCTCTGGCAACTTGAAAATTCCACGCTCGTAGAAAGTCTGATCCTTTTCGGCCAAAAACTGAGTATTTCATATATAAATCAAACTTAAAAAATGAAATTCTTAAAATCTACTCGAAGAATGTTACTTAAAAATTTCCGGAAAACGTCTTTTTTTATAGCTTCCTAATGCTTCTGAACACGGCAATTATAATTTTTGATCAATACGAAGGTTCTAATAAATAACATATGAAAAGAATATCCCTTATTTCGATGCTGTTTTTAATACTATCGGCCATTTACACGGTTAACAATAATTGTTAACAATGATTAACACTTGGGTGGTGGTTAACAATCGTTAACACGGTTAACAATGAATAATTAATTTGAGAAGTAAAATCGTCGATTCCACGATCTACGAACATGCGTACGCAAGGAATAGTATCAAATGCCTACTCTATGTTTGGTTTTGTGACCTTTGCACTCCTAAATTATTCTTTTACCCCCCTGGGAGCATCGTCGGGGATATATCCATCTGCAGATTAAAGAGAGATACCGCTTGGATTTTTGCCGAGTGGACAAAGACGTGTGCGGCCTAGCATTGTCCTGCTGGAAAATGACACCTTTACATAATAATAATAATAATAATTTTATAATATAACATTTACGAATATCATAAAAATGGGAGTGAGAGACATCGATAACTGAATAATAATAATAATAATAATAATAATAATATAATAATAATAATAATAATATAATAATAATAATTTTATAATATAACATTTACGGATATCATAAAAATGGTAGTGAGAGACATCTATAACTGAATAATAATAATAATAATAATAATAATAATAATAATAATAATAATAATTTTATAATATAACATTTACGAATATCATAAAAATGGGAGTGAGAGACATCGATAACTGAAATCGGCAATTACTTAGTTACCAACCCAATACAATAAAAGATAATATCTTTGAACATTGTTCTTTATAAATTCACTCCCACAAATACTGTCATGTAGCAACCAGTTGTAAACAAAAATATTTATTCAAATACGAGCGTTTCTAAGCAAAATATTAATCCCATACTATTCAATTTTATCATCGTCCAAATTTATAACGATGTTCCATAATGAATGGATGCTCCTATTTTACCAGCTCACTTGTGTTATTTTTCATTCGTATTAAATAAATATTTCAAACTTCGTTGCGTTATCTAGAAACAACGTTCGATCGAACAATAGTATAGAATTGCGACAATAACACTTACCAGTTGCAATAAAATCGATGATAATCTTGCAATCTCCGAAACGGCCCGATAATAAATACTGTTACCTTATCTCCCTTGTGCAAAGATATCAAGGAATATAATTAAATAGAAATCACGGATTCAAGCAAAAAGTATTCGATGTACACGTGTTTCTACGTTTCGTGTTCCCGAGATCCTGTAACACAGTGGTGTCAAACTCAAAAGCTAACTTGGGCCAAATAAACAATGCTTAACTTTAGGTGGGCCGCAAAATAAAATCAATGTTCATAGAAACAAATATTTTTATTTTGACTGGTACATTGTAATAAACATATATAAAGTTAAATTATTGTTTACGTCCTGATACTTGACATCTCTTCTCCGATACTATCTTTCCTATTTCCGAAGAAATTTTATTGGCCGGATATCATAAAAATGGGAGTGAGAGACACATCGATAACTGAAATCGGCAATCACTTAGTTGCCAACCCAACAGTACAAGACACAGCAATCGGTCTCGCCGCGGGAACCGTCTCCGCAACCCTATGCTTGCGCGCGATTCGTCCCGTGAAATCGAATCAGAAACCTGCCAGCACGGCCTTATCGGCGTTGTTCCCGTTCTTGCACGGCGTACAGTGCCTCTCGACTCGGAATTCGAATAACTGGACGCTGGATCGGATTCGATATTCGATCGAGATTCTTGTTCGTCGCGGATCGATTTCACGCCGGTCGCCGATCGGCATGTCCGGCCCGTTTCGGGCGGGCTGCATCGTCTCGGGCAGCATCGGGCAATTTGGAATGCAAGGCGGATAAACTCTGTGTCGCACGGCTCGGACTGGCTCGTCGAATATCCCTCGGCCAGTGGATAGACAGCGGAACACACGGCGGTGGCATCGTCGCGGCTCGAAGCGACTCGGCGTGGGCGCGCAGAGTCAACCGGCGGAATTGGTCGGGTCAAGTTGCAACGATGCGCCGCGCGCGGTGAGGTAATCCAATAAACTCATTGCCAGCTACCCCGCGAACCTTGCGCCGTGGCGCTCGCGAAAACCTACTTCTTATTCGATTACGGCCCTTTTCCCTCGCCGATGTACCGCGCAAACCCGAGCGCCCGAGCGTCGCGACGTCGTCGCTCCTCCAGACCGTGAAGCTTGAAAAAGATGTCCCCGACGCCGAGATTAGTTTCTTACGGAGCTGTCGCTAATCTAAAATGCTCCGATTAGTTTCACTCTGCCCGGCATTCTTTATCTCGCCCGACTCGGCATCCCGCTCCCCCGACGCCTACTCGGCGACAAGATTGCGAATCCATCGAGAAATCCATTTCATGGAACAGTTTCGGATGTGTGTTCGCTAGCGTTCGAAACGCGACGATGCTCGGAAATAGTTAACCTCTTGCGCGATGATTTCTCTCGGAGCTACAGTAATGTCTCCCTTACTGACGCTCAGGATTGTCCACTAAAATGGATAATTTGGGAAGAGGATTATTCGAGTCTCGTTGCTCATTTTTATAGTTGTTGGCAGTCGGCGACTATAACAAACGAGCCACAAGGCTCGAACAATCGTATCTCCTCTTCCCAAATTGTCCATTTTTATGCTTAATCTGAGCGTCAGTTAGGGAGACATTAATGTATCTAGAATAAACGTCGCGAAAACAGATTGACTTTCGTTAAAACTGAGAATCGTCAGAAAATGCTCGACGATCGTTTAATAAAATATCTGAATTCTACGATGATCTTCATCGACGTATACGGGGTGTCCCAAAAATGTCTTGCAATCCGGAAATGGCGGGTTCCTCGGATCATTCGAAGCAACTTCTTCCTTTACAAAAATATTCTCCGAGACACCGTCAACGAGTTATTAACGAAAAACAGTGACCAATAAGAATCGAGTACGGCTGACGCGAGGCGGCCCAGCCAACCAGCGCACGAAGCCCAGTTCCGCTCATTGACTCGGTCGCCTCGCGCCAGCTGAGCTCGTTTCTCATTGGCCACGTCATTGTTTTTCATTAATAACTCGTTAACGGTGCCTCGGAGAAAATTTTTGTAAAGAAAAAAGTTGCTTCAAATGACCTGAGGAACCCGCTACTTACGCGCCGTTCCGGCTTTCTTCGAGCCGCAGCCGGTGACGCAAGGAAGCGTCACGAAGGCGCGTCGATATTCAACTGTTTCCGCGTTCGATCACGATCGCCGAACCTAAATACATACACCTTTTCCCGCACTGTCCAAGTTTTATTTCCCTCGAGCACGCACCAGTCGGTATGGAATGCGATAAAATGACGAGTGCCGGGCACTCGCATACTTCTTCCGATGCTACTTCCGTATGTCATAATCGCGCGGGAATAAACTTTCCGAGGATTTAACTTTCGGGGAAGTTTTCGCGGTAAAAGCGTCGCGCTATTATTTATTGTTATTAATACCATTACTTAGTTGCCAACCCAATATTATTTTGTTTATTTTCTGCGTAACAGAAAGTTTTTGGCTTCCCCGGCACAATTAACTTTATATTTATTAACGCTAGATTTACGGAACCCGTCGAAATGACGCTTGTTAAAGATCAGAATAAGTGTCGAATAAGATCAGAATAACTTTGATCAACTAATATAGAACAGCTGTTTTTTGTGTTCCGTAAATCTAGCGTTAAATAAGACATGTATGAAATGTTTTTCTTCTTTTATTTTTATTATCTTTGTGTTATTACGTTAATATTAATAATAATATAATAATAATAATCATAATAATAATATAATAACATAATATAATAATAATAATCATAATAATAATATAATAACATAATATAATAATAATAATCATAATAATAATATAATAACATAATATAATAATAATAATCATAATAATATAATAATATAATAATAATATAATAATCGATAAATATAAATTTCATTACGCCCGAAAACAAAGGAAAGGCGCAACAATCGGGATTACTCCATAGTAACCGGATTCGTCACCCTAGACGGCGACTGCGACGCGCAGAATTCGAAAAGCCTATTCGAAAAATGACGCCGAAAATTTTCTGTTTCGGCTCATTTGTCCGCGTTGAATCGGTTCCAACGGGTGGCGCGAATTCTGGGACAGCTTGCACAACGGCGGCGACGGCGAGCAGATTGAAAAATCCCGCTTTTGTCGCGAATAAATCTCCGGGAACGCGTTTCCCGACGAATGGGGGCGAAGAGAAAAAGGTGGGAACGGAGGAGAGAAAAACGGGCCGTTTTAAATCGCGACGCATCCAGCCAGCCAGACGCGGGAGAAAAGAGACCAAGGGGCTCGATTGCGCGAGCGAGGGTCAACGAGAATGTCGCGTGCGTCGTGCACGCGTGCACTCTGCGCCCTGCGCCCTGCAGGCTGGTGTTACGCCCAGCCGCGATACATTCGCGACCAATGTAATCGCGGTATGCGTATTCTCCGCGCACCTGGCCCTCTCAGCGTCCCTCGACATCCCTCGACGACCCTCGGCTTCCCCTCGACTTTCCCCTCGGCGACGAAAAAACCTTTCACGAAATGCGAAACACGCGCGAAACGTTTTGCGGCCGACTAATCGTAGCGTGGATCCCTACCAGCTGGTGCCAGACGACGACAGCGTTAATTCGCGTTCGTTGATACGTCGCTGATCGTGATATACCTAATATACGTATACATACACCGTGTCGCGGTGACCTACGATTCACTATCGTTTGACTTTGATCGCCGACGGGCTATTAACTAGTTAGCCGTGTTTGACGAGTATACTCGTCACGAAGAAATGGCAATGTTTTGTGACACGATGAGTACACTCGTCGTGCGTAAGAAGTAATGACCATTGACTATTTAAATTGTAATTCTAAGGAAAACGAAAACATATTCTCAAATTTCAAGATGTTCAGAATATTTTTAGGCTAAGAAGTAGTGACCATTGACTATTTGAATTGTAATTCTAAGGAAAACAAAAACATATTCTCAAATTTCAAGATGTTCGGAATATTTTCAGGCCAAGAAATAGTGACCATTGACTATTTAAATTGTAATTCTAAGGAAAACAAAAACATATTCTCAAATTTCAAGATGTTCGGAATAGTTTGAGGCCAAAAAGTAGTGACCATTGACTATTTAAATTGTAATTCTAAGGAAAACAAAAACATATTCTCAAATATCAAGATGTTCAGAATATTTTGAGGCCAAGAAGTAGTGACCATTGGCTATTTAAATCGTAATTCTAAGGAAAACAGAAACATATTCTCAAATTTCAAGATGTTCAGAATATTTTTAGGCCAAGAAGTAGTGACCATTGGCTATTTAAATTGTAATTCTAAGGAAAACAGAAACATATTCTCAAATTTCAAGATGTTCGGAATAGTTTGAGGCCAAAAAGTAGTGACCATTGACTATTTAAATTGTAATTCTAAGGAAAACGAAAACATATTCTCAAATTTCAAGATGTTCAGAATATTTTGAGGCCAAGAAGTAGTGACCATTGGCTATTTAAATTGTAATTCTAAGGAAAACAGAAACATATTCTCAAATTTCAAGATGTTCGGAATAGTTTGAGGCCAAAAAGTAGTGACCATTGACTATTTAAATTGTAATTCTAAGGAAAACAAAAACATATTCTCAAATATCAAGATGTTCAGAATATTTTGAGGCCAAGAAGTAGTGACCATTGGCTATTTAAATCGTAATTCTAAGGAAAACAGAAACATATTCTCAAATTTCAAGATGTTCAGAATATTTTTAGGCCAAGAAGTAGTGACCATTGGCTATTTAAATTGTAATTCTAAGGAAAACAGAAACATATTCTCAAATTTCAAGATGTTCGGAATAGTTTGAGGCCAAGAAGTAGTGACCATTGACTATTTAAATTGTAATTCTAAGGAAAACAGAAACATATTCTCAAATTTCAAGATGTTCGGAATAGTTTGAGGCCAAAAAGTAGTGACCATTGACTATTTAAATTGTAATTCTAAGGAAAACAAACACATATTCTCAAATTTCAAGATGTTCAGAATATTTTGAGGCCAAGAAGTAGTGACCATTGGCTATTTAAACTATTCATGTAAACCGAGTTCTACCGTATAACCTTGAACACGTCCTTGTAAAAACCTCAAAACTTTACGGACGAATAACAGCGAGATATCGTTTGTGATACAGGAATTATCTTGTCACAGGGCTGGAAATCGCAGAATCATGAAGCAGCAGCAGCTTCCATCGGTTGCGATAAGGATCGCGAAACGAGGGGATGAAACATAATTTTCGAAGTTCTGCAAGAAACTAGGGGGAGTAGAACGATTGTCTCAGCGGGTTCCGTAAATTTAGCGAGTTTTAGCGCGATGAGAGGTTCGATGTCAAGCGGAGGGTAGCTTTGTCTCGGTGTGTATACAGGGTGTCCCAAAAATGTCTCGCAATCCGGAAATGGCGGGTTCCTCGGATCACTTGAAGCAACTTCTTCCTTTACAAAAATGTTCTCCGAGGCACCGTTAACGAGTTATTAACGAAAAACGGTGATCAATAAGAATCGAGTACGGCTGACGCGAGGCGGCACGGTCGCCTCGCGCCAGCTAAGCTCGCCACTGATATCAATATGATAAGATAACAATGTGAAAGCAATGAAAAAAATCGTTTTATTGATATTTATCATTTACATGGGATTGCAAGCTATAACACTTATTTATTCAAGAATAAAATATAGCCTTTTTCTATGGAACAAAAGCGCAGTACATCAAAATTACGTGTAACATTGCAATATTCGGCTCTTTTCTGCAATGTGGATCAGAATCCAAAATTAAAATAAAAATTTTGATTATTTTTGTATTTTCATCATTTTTTTTGCCAAGACAATGTTCTATATTCTGTCTTTTTACATAAAGAAAAATTGATCTTTTTTGGCCCTGAGATGTACAGGGTGTCCCGAAAATGTCTTGCAATCCGGAGATAGCGGGTTCCTCGGATCACTTGAAGCAACTTCTTCCTTTACAAAAATGTTCTCCGAGGCACCGTTAACGAGTTATCAACGAAAAACAGTGACCAATAAGAATCGAGTACGGCTGACGCGAGGCGGCCCAGCCAACCAGCGCGCGAAGCCCAGTTCCGCTCATTGGCACGGTCGCTTCGCGCCAGGCGAGCTCGCCTCTCATTGGTCACTGTTTTTCGTTGATAACTCGTTAACGGTGCTTCGGAGAAAATTTTTGTAAAGGAAAAAGTTGCTTCAAACGACCCGAGGAACCCGCCACTTTCTCATTGCAAAGACTTTTTTTGGGACACCCTGTATAGTCGAGGTAACGTTGCTCGAGTCGATCTTCACGATAAGTCGAGGGGACGAGGGCGAGACGACGCGCGACGTCCCCCGGTCGGACGCGCATCTTCCTGGTTATAATGCCAGCGGACAGCGTCGAGAAGCATAGACGTTCGCTGGCACCCAACCAGCTGCCAGAACCCGTACGGGTTCATCCGCGCGGCTCGACCCCGCTTCGCCGGGACGATGCACGATGCCCGATGCGCGGCTGCACGATGCACCGAGCAGACGACGGTGCTCGGCGCGCACGGACATTTCGCAATTGCTCGAGAAGATTAATGTCGAGAGCCGGGAGTCGCGCGCGCGAACCAACCACGGCTTCGGGACGTCGACCGTCGTCGCGCCGCTGCGCCGCCGTCACCGGACCGCTGACATTATGAATCGTGGCCGCTGATTTTTTTTTTTTTTTTTTTAAATCGACTTCTCGATCGAACCGGCGCACCGTCGAAACTCTCAATTGTATCTTGGGAACGGAATCGGACGTTGATCGACAGCGGGGAACTCGCGGCATTCGTCAGACCGCGCACTGACAAGATACATGGAAGATTCCTTGTCCAATTTGCAGGCTTCGGTCTGCTGTCCGCCGCTGCGTTTCACGGTAATTAATCAACACTAGGGTGTCGGGGGGTGGGGGGCGGAGACACGACAGAAATTTATGTCGGCCCAATTCCGTTCTCGTTCGATGTTATTTACGATTTTTCCCCTGGATCAAGCAATCAACCATAAATTATAAATTCCAACCGGAACAAATTAGACTACTTTTCACGTCTCTCTCTCTCTCTCTCTCTCTCTCTCTCTCTTACTCTCTCTCGCTCTCTCTCTCTCTCTCGCGCTCTCTCACTCTCTTTTGCTCTCTCGTTCGTTCTCTCTTTTGCTCTCTCTTTCGTTCTCTCTTTTGCTCTCTCTTTCGTTCTCTCTTTTGCTCTCTCTTTCGTTCTCTCTTTTGCTCTCTCTTTCGTTCTCTCTTTTGCTCTCTCTTTCGTTCTCTCTTTTGCTCTCTCTTTCGTTCTCTCTTTTGCTCTCTCTTTCGTTCTCTCTCGCTCTCTCTCTTTCTCTCTCCCTCCCTCCTTCTCTCGCGCTCTCTCTCTCGCGCGCTCTCTCTCGCTCTCTCGCTCTCCTGCTCTCTCTTTCTCTCTCGCTCTCTCTTCCTCTCTCTTTCTCCCTCTCTTTCTCTCACTCTCTCTCTCTCTCTCTCTCTCTCTCTCCTGGATTAGTTCTCTACAGTCCAGTCGGAATAATAATAATAATAATAACAATAATAATAACAACAATAATAATAACAATGCCGATGTCGGATTATTATTCATAGCATGCCGGTGGTCCGGATCGCGATGAATGGAGGGGGGCACCGCTCCCTTCGGCCCTGCTTATCGATATACGGTACTTTTGTGGAGCACCGTACAATGCTTCCGATAGAAGCGCGCGTGCAAAGCTGTGTTGGTGGAAACCCGGACGGATGAATTGGGTCGCGCCGAACAACCGATTTTTAAGCATGAATCGGAAAAGAAAAAAAAAACACCGCTTCGCCCTTCCCCGGCGTCCGCGAGCCGGATTGCCGTGCACTATTTTAGCCGACTGAATACGCGATCTAGATACTGCAGAGGCAGGCACGCTGCGTCCTTTCTCGCCGCGATACTCGGAGCGCCTGCTCCCGCTGATCGAGCATCGATCCTCGCGCCGTGCGTCGTCGATGTTCATTTCTCTCCCGTCGAGACTGGCCACGGGTCAACGTGTATCATCGGAGTGTTTTCGAAAGTTTAACGCCGCGAAACATGTACGAACTCGTATTTGTTCGATGTTCCATATTATTCTTTCGTGCTTCTTGTTATCGCTAATAGGTTCCTCGGCTCGTATATTTCATCTAATTGATTTATCGTTGCAATAAAACAAAAACAACAAGCTTACGTTGAACGACGGAGAATCGGTAAATCGGGGCATTAAAAGAATAAAGACATTGTAGCTGCAAATATATATCGTCTATCGTTGTCAGTGAATATAAATGTCCTGTAAAATGGGTTGATGGAACTAAATCTCGAAGAGCACTGTGAGATTTTAAAGAACAGGGTTACGCGTTTAGCCTGACACAACGAGACGGAGTATTAATTGTTTGCACTCGAAGCTGTTTTAACCGTAAATCTAACATAATTTAAACAAACAAACAACAGAGTGCATTTTGTGCAGATGAAAATTCAGTCTTGTGACCTCGAATTTTCTCAGTCTAAACTTTGGTGATACAAGAATTTAAATAAATGAACTTTTAACCATCTTTTCAATCTAAATTTTGTTGATACATAAATTATCTTAGAATGTGATATAACAAATTTTCATGGTTTCTTAGAGTCGCCATTCTAGTGCAAAGGGTTAAAGTTTAGAAGCATAACTGTTACATCTTACTATGCACAATTTTATGCAGACAATATAGATCTGCAATGATTCTTCTGGGATCGTTTATAATAAATAATAATAATAATAAATAATAATAATAATAATAATAATAATAATAATAATAATAATAATATTGATCCCATAATAGTGTTCACCATAATATTGTTCCCCATAATAGATGGATTTTTGCATCAGTCCTAGCACGTGAACAATGTACAGTAATGTCTCCCTTACTGACGTTCAGATTGTCCACAAAAATGGACAATTTTGGAAAAGGTGATTCGATTATTCGAGCCGTGCGGTTTATTTTTATAGTTATAAATTGTCCACAATTATAAATACGAGCCGCAAGGCTCGAATAATCGTACCGCCTCTTTCCAAATTGTCCATTTTTGTGCACAACCTGAGCGTCAGTAAGGGAGACATTACTGTACCAGGCTGCAGCGCACAGCGGTCGATTTTTCGAAAAAGTGGGACGAAAATCGGCGGCGCTTCAAGTTTTACTCGATTTGCGAGCGATTGCGTTCGATCTACGGCCGATTCAATTGTTTGGATAGAATTTTCATCACAGTAAATAAATTAGGCGTATGGCCTGAAACCTTTTTCCTGCGCTTTCAAGGTTTAACCCCTCGCCGTACTTTAACGAGTCAGACTCGTGGCGCAGATTTCTAGTAATATCCTATTAAATACCAATGTTATTCCGTTTTTTTAAGCCGGGATAAAATTCTGTCCTCTTGTGATCAATATTTTAATCGTCCCAATAAATGTAGGCTCACGATAAATATAAATTTTCTTTTTTTTTCGAAGAAATTATTACAGTCGAAAATGTGCTTATCATTTTGATTATGAAGAAAATGGTACGGCAAGGGGTTAAATGTGCCACGACTACTGGTATCGACCACTGTGCAACGTACAGTAATGTCTCTCCAATTGACGCTCAGATTGTCCACGGAAACTGACAATTTGGGAAGAAAAGATACGATTATTCGAGCCTTTTGCTTCGTTTTCATAATTACGAATTGTTAAGAAATATAAAAACGAGCCGCAAGGCTCGAATAATCGTACCTCCACTTCCCAAATTGTCCATTTTCGTGGACAATCTGAGCGTCAGTAAGGGAGACATTTCTGTACCTGGCAATAATAGTAATCGATCTCCACAGCGTATCTCGTGGCAGAAAGAAATTTGACTGGTTGAAACAAAGGGTCGCCCGCAGTTCGCTTCCTCCGATTTCGCAAACGACAATCCAGCTTTGTAACGTGTTCCCAGTAGGCAAAGTTTAGCAACGTCTCCCGGCTCGAAAAGCGACGGCCCCGCGATCGCGGAAGTTCCGCGCGAAACAACCCCCTTTTGTTCGTTCGTTTCGCAACGTAAACGCTGGGAACTGTGCTCTCCTTGGCACGAGTACAGAATTAAATGAAAATCGCGGCGCGTCCGTCGTATCCCTTAACGAATCGCTCTTTGTGTACATTAGCGATCGTTTTCCCTCTTATTCGCTACACGGGAGTGCCGGGAAGGGTCTGCGATGCCCTCGGCAGCCGAGGGTAGCGATTCTATATGCGTTTCACGACAAACGAGCGTTAAAACGCTCGTTCGAGGTTGCTTCCGGGATCGTATCGCCTCATCCTCCCGGCCAACTAACTTTCCAAACTTTGAATTCCGTTTCTCTGTCGAACAAAATCGAAGGAAAATACAAATCTCGCTTAACACTTTGACTGCTGTGCCAATCATCTGAAAAATATCATAAAATTATAGTGTTTTATTCGATCAAATGAAGATTCGAAAGTGAAGTTGTATGGCATTTTCAACGTTCGTACGTTTTACGGATCTTACGGAAATTAGGATGGTGCAATAAATTAGCGTATAAATTAATTTTCGAATTCAAGCATGAGCAGTCGACGTGTTAACACGTTCCGTGCCGAGCTTTTTTTACTCGAATCTTCACACTTTGATATTTTACTAAAACTTGATGTATTACGTGCAATTATTAATTCTCGTACACATAACAACGTAACAAAAACTTATCAACGCCCATTCTTGCGGTGGAAATTGATTCTTCGGTTCTAAATTTCTTGTAAACAATTTGTTCAGTTCACTAAGTAAACATGCAAGCGTGTACCATCGATGGTACACGTGGCACGGAACGTGTTAAAAACGTTGCATAATTGAAGAAAAATTAGCGATACTGTTGTTTGTAAGTAAAGTGATCAAATGTTAGCGATACTAATTAGCGACACTATTGTTTGTAAGTAAAGTAATCAAATGTTATATTTTATGCCTAGCAATTATTCAATTCTCCTCCTTGCATGCATCATCGGAATCTCTAAGGAATCACGCTCTATTTTATCGTGTAAATCGTAGCATGACACGCGGATCTCAAAATTGTTGGGTGAAGAAATATAAGAACACATACACATTCGAAGCTCTAACATTCGAACAGTTTCGGAGTTCGCGTTGTGAGATGGTCTTTACTCGATTGCGTTGCAACGGCTTCTCTTCTATGTCGCGTTGGGATGTGGTTTATGTCGCATTGTAACGTCTTCCCTACTTTATCGCGTTATGATGAGTTCTATTGTGCCCGTTGTCAGTTCGGTTTTGCTCTGATTGATAGCGAATGAATTCGGGTGATGTATGATGTATGCTCTTATCGGTTTGTAGGTGTTTCTAATTATTGGCCTTGAACTGCAGGAATGGGAAACTATTCGATAAATTCGATATAATATATATATATATATATTATAATATATTAATATTATATATTATTATATATAATATTAATAATATATTAATATATTAATATATAATATATATAAAGTCTATCGATAAATTCGAGAGTACTGTAAATTCTCCCTAATTGACGCTCAGCTTGGAAACAAAAACAATGTGGTACGATTAATCGAGCCTTGCGACTCGTTTTCATAGTCGTTGATAATCGATAACCATAAAAAAACGAGCAGCAAGCCCCGAATAATCGTATCTCCTCTTGCAGAATTGCGCATTTTTGTTTCCAAGCTGAGCGTCAATTAGAGAGAATTTATACATTATATATTAGTGTAAAGAGAATTTATACATTATATATTACTGTAAGGAGAATTTATACATTATATATTATTCTAAGGAGAATTTATACATTATATATTATTATAAGGAGAATTTATGCATTATATATTATTACAGGGAGAATTTATTTATATTATACTATACATATATTAAACAGGATGTCCCAAAACTATGGTATTTCCGGGAAATGAGGGGTTCCTGAGATCATTTGAAGCAACTTTTTTCTTCACAAAAATATTCTACGAGGCTTCGTTCACGAGTTATCAACGAAAAACAGTGACCAACGAGAGGCGAGCTCGATCGGCACAAGGCGGCCGAGCCAACGTAGCGGTCGAAGCCCAGATTCGATGATTGGCTCGGCCGCCTCGCGCCAACCGAGCTCCTCTTTGATTGGCCAACGTTTTTCCTTAATAACTCGCGAACGAAGCCTCGTAGAACATTTTCGCTAAGGAAAAAGTTGTTGCAAATGACCTCAGGAACCCCTCATTTCCCGGAAATACCATAGTTTTGGGACATCCTGTTTAATATATGTATAGTATAATATAAATAAATTCTCCCTGTAATAATATATAATGCATAAATTCTCCTTATAATAATATATAATGTATAAATTCTCCTTATAATAATATATAATGTATAAATTCTCCTCCTTCTCCGGAAATACCATAATTTCGGGTTATCCTGTATAGTTCGCGAAGCATTGTTCGCGCTTCTCGGACAAGGTTCTCGTCTGAGCAAGCTATCGCGATCGACCGTGTCAAATCTCGCGTTCCGTCCCGCTCGGGATCGAAGAATCACGTCCAACGCGAATTCGTGGCAAACGCATAATCGTCTGTAATATCCAGGCGGTATCCGGAACACGGTGGAATAGAGGCGGCGCGCGAAGGCGGGGCGTTCTTAGACGGACTTGTCGCGACAGGATCGCGATCGCGATCGCGACGCGATACGACGCGGGAAGAGGGAAAAGTAACGGATCCGCGGGGCAGCGACATCCGTCCGCGCCGGTCGGTTTTAAATGGCACGCAAGGACTGACAGAAAAGTCAATTACTCCGGCCGCTAATAAGCCCGGGCACGCCAGCTCGCGACGCAGGAAGCGTGTCCTTCGACGTCGGAGGAACGCGTAATAATCGGTTACAGTTTCCGTCCGTCATTCTCCCGGCGTGCTTTGCTCCTTTCTCAACACTCTGGCCACGGTGTTTCGCCGCGTTGCGCGACCGGTTGCTCTCGTCTCTATTCCTTCTCCTTTTGTGCTTTTTCCCCTCTTTTCTTCTTTTTTTTTCCCTCTACGCTCCCGACGTGTCTCTGTCACGGGCATTAACGTAACTGTAGTACCGGCCGGACCGTAACACGAGCACGGTTCTTCTTCTTCTTCCCTCGTGTGCACGCGCAAGAATCCTCGGATGCACGCAAAGTCGACAGGATTACGCAGCCGCGGTGCATATCTCGGCGATAGCCGAGCCTCGGGTCTTCGTGTCTCGCGCGCTCATTCGTAGAGCCGCGAGAGCAGAAACGGGTCTCCACCACGGATAATTAGATATCCAGTGTCGTTCGCCGTGGTTAACTCGCCCCGATTTTTTCTTCTCGCCCTAAAGCGCTCGATCGCTCTCGGTCACTCGCGTTTCCAAGCGACTACGCTCCCGCGCGAGAACACGCGCGTAACGACACATCGCGTTTCAACGTTCTCGCGACGCTTGGGAAATTATTACGGCTGGCCTTTTTTTCTTTTTTTTCTTTTTCTCTTTTGCCGCGTCCGCAAGAAACGATGCTAATTGTTTCGCAACGCTTCAGCTACCGCAGGCTGCTCGATCGTCTTTTATTATCCGGAAGCCGAAGTGTTTAAGCGCGAATGTAATTCCGACGACGGCGATTTGTTCCAACTGTAAACCGCGGCTTCTTCTGCGCCAGACATTGTGCCTTTTCGAACCTTCACCTAAAAGACAACTGTTGCGGCACTCTTTGTAATCTTGCCCCACTCTCGAAGTCCATCGACCGACGCTGAAACTAGTACGGCTCTGCTGCTCTTCTTCCTCGTATTCGACACGTGTGTACATTTATCCTTCCCTCGCGCGGTCCGCTGCCAAGAAATTTCGACTGCGACCACGCTTGTTCCAACTTCGCGAAAGTGTCGGAGAGATGGACTTGTCGTGTGCTTCGAGAATCTATTTCCTTCGCATGTTTCAATTTTCGTGTTCTGGGTGATTCTAAATTAATTATTGTTAATAATATTGTTATTGTTATATTACGACCACGCTTGTTCCAACTTCGCGAAAGTGTCGGAGAGATGGACTTGTCGTGTGCTTCGAGAATCTATTTCCTTCGCATGTTTCAATTTTCAGGTTCTGGGTGATTCTAAATTCATTATTGTTAATAATAATGTTATTGTTATATTACGACCACGCTTGTTCCAACTTCGCGAAAGTGTCGGAGATAAAGTTGTCGTGTGCTTCGAGAATCTATTTCCTTCGCATGTTTCAATTTTCGTGTTCTGGGTGATTCTAAATTAATTATTGTTAATAATATTGTTATTGTTATATTACAACCATGACTACACGACCACGCTTGTTTCAACTTCGCGAAAGTATCGGAGATAGACTTGTCGTGTGCTTCGAGAATCTATTTTCTTCGCGAGTTTCAATTTTCATGTTCTGGGTGATTCTAAATTAATTATTGTTAATAATAATGTTATTGTTATATTACGACCACGCTTGTCCCAACTTCGCGAAAGTGTCGGAGATAAAGTTGTCGTGTGGTTCGAGAATCTATTTCCTTCGCATGTTTCAATTTTCGTGTTCTGGGTGATTCTAAATTAATTATTGTTAATAATATTGTTATTGTTATATTACAACCATGACTACGACCACGCTTGTTTCAACTTCGCGAAAGTGTCGGAGATAGACTGGTCGTGTGCTTCGAGAATCTATTTCCTTCGCGAGTTTCAATTTTCATGTTCTGGGTGATTCTAAATTAATTATTGTTAATAATAATGTTATTGTTATATTACGACCACGCTTGTTCCAACTTCGCGAAAGTGTCGGAGATAGACTTGTTTTGTGCTTCGAAAATCTATTACCTTCGCAAGTTTCAATTTTCATGTTCTGGTTGATTCTAGATTAATTATTGTTAATAATAATGTTATAATTATTATTATGTTACTCTATATCTAATAATATTAGATTATATTATATTAACTACTGCGTGTGTCTTACAATTAATTACACCCCAATTCACGTGTCCGCGCGTTTATATTTTAAAATATAATTGACATTAATATTGATGTGAGTAACTATAATAGGAAACTATAACGAGCTGTATAATAAAGTTGAACATTATTCGAATAAACTCTTCGAATGAGATTTTATTCGAGAAATACATAAATTCTTGAAATAAAATTTTATTCGAGAACTATTTCGAATAAATTCTTCGAGTCAAATTTGATTCGAGAAATATTTGAAATCAATTCTTTGAATAAAATTTGATTCGAGAAATATTTGGATTCAATTCTTCGAATATAAAATTTTATTCGAGAAACATTTGGATTAAATTCTTCGAATAAAATTTGATTCGAGAAATATTTCGAATCTATTCTTCGAATAAAATTTGATTCGAGAAATATTTCGAATTAACTCTTCGAATAAAATTTGATTCGACAAACATTTCGAATCAATTCTTTCCAACTCTAATCACGCTAAAATTATTGGATAAAAAAATAAGAATATACAGTGATCAATAGGTTTAAAGAAGAGGAGAATAATATAATAGCGAATCTGGTACGTTACAGGGAAAACCTAAGACCTAAAATGCATTCGGGAGCACTTCGTCTCCAAATTGTGGGTAAATTTTGAGTTAGAATACGCGCAACTGCGACTCGATCCTGGAAATTAGAGGATCCTTTAAGGTTTCCTAAACGTTGGCTTTGATATTACAAATATACCGATTGTCAATAACTACAAAAACGAGCCGCAGAGCTCGAATAATCGTATCTTCTCTTCCCAATTTCTTCATTTTTATGCGCAATCTGAGCGCGAATTAGAGAGAAATTACTATGTGTGTGATTGGCATTGCGCGTTCTACCTTTCGCGCAAACAAAAACGATAAATTGCTATACAGAGCCCGGGGCTAAATATTTCCGGCGATCGGTTTCGTCGTCGATTCGCGCGATTGGCTCGCGTTAATAACAATCGTTCCGGTACCGGCAATAAATGGTCCGAGACAACAATGGCGCCGCGCGCGGGACGCGCCGAGGAGGGCAGAGGAGAGAGGTTCGAGAGTAGAGCGTGAACCCGCAGAAATGAAAGGGGGCGTAATTTCGCGGTGGAACAAAAGAAAATCGGACGGGGCCTGAAAATTTATCGCCGACTTAAGAAGGAGCGGAAGGTCCCTTACAGGCGCGGTTTCGGATTTACTGCGAGTGAATCACGTGTCGGATGTACGATGTTCCCACAAGCCGTGAGAATCATTTATTCCGTGTCCGCGTTGCGGGGAACCTCGTGTTCAACGCGAAACCACGGTTCGGGGACCATCTTCCACGGCGGTTCTGCTGACCCAATCCGAAAGCCGAGTGAACTCGCGCATAATTGTCTTGTATTGGGTTGGCAACTAAGTAATTGCCGATTTCAGTTATAGATGTCTCTCACTCCCATTTTTATGATATCCGTAAATGTTATATTATAAAATTATTATTATTATATTATTATTATTATTATTATTATTATTATTATTATTATTATTATTATTATTATTATTCAGTTATAGATGTCTCTCACTCCCATTTTTATGATATTCGTAAATGTTATATTATAAAATTATTATTATTATTATTATGTTATTTTTTATTATCCGTGAATGTTAGCAACTGGACAAATTGAATGCAGCGGTCAAGGAAAAGCGACCAGAATTGGTCGATCGTAAAGGTGTCATTTTCCACCAGGACAATGCTAGACCGCATTGACATAGCTATTTCTTTTCAACCAAAATACAATTTTAATCCCCTGCTATCAAAATTTAATTACTTCTCTTTTGTATAATATTGCATTCTCTTGTAGCTAATATTTAATCATTTTGTTTCAACCGAAATAAAATTCTGTTAGCTTGCTATTAATATTTAATAATTTCTTTTCAAATTCGTTTAATACTATTAATACTTAATTATTCCTTTTTAACCGAAATACAATTTTATTCACCTGCTACTAATATTTAATCATTCCATTTTTATGATATCCGTAAATGTTATATTATAAAATTATTATTATTATTATTATTATTATGTTATTTTTTATTACCCGTGAATGTTAGCAACTGGACAAATTGAATGCAGCGGTCAAGGAAAAGCGACCAGAATTGGTCAATCGTAAAAATGTCATTTTCCACCAGGACAATTCTCCTGACAAACGTAAACGCAATTTTTGTTTCTCGCACCACCACGTTTACATTAATTCCGAGATTTCCGTAACGGAAGAATCGAATTTTCTTGCAATTTAGAAGACACGAATGTTCATTGTTATGACCGTGACTTCTAACATCTAAGAGAACTGTCTTATGAAATATTTGCGGAACATTTTCTAGAACCGCTTTATCGGCAGTGAACCTTCGCCGCAGTTTGCATCACGCCATAAAACATTTACATAGCAAATACTAACAGAAGAATTTGCAGTTAGCAAATTTTATTTATTGGGTTGGCAACTAAGTAATTGTCGATTTCAGTTATAGATGTCTCTCACTCCCATTTTTATGATATCCGTAAATGTTATACTATAAAAAATTATTATTATTATTATTATTATGTTATTTTTTATTATCCGTGAACGTTAGCAACTGGACAAATTGAATGCAGCGGTCAAGGAAAAGCGACCAGAATTGGTCAATCGTAAAGGTGTCATTTTCCACCAGGACAATGCTAGGCCGCACACGTCTTTGTCCACTTGGCAAAAATTGATGGATATTGGTTGGGAATCGATGTTACACCCACCATATAGTCCTGATCTCGCGCCATCGGATCACCACTTATTTCGATCCCTGGACAACTCCCTTCGTGGTAAAACTTTTAACGACGATGACGCTGTAAAATCTCACTTAACTCAGTTTTCGGCCGAAAAGGATCAGACTTTCTACGAGCGTGGAATTTTCAAGTTGTCGGAGAGACGGCAAAAGGTCATCGAACAAAATGGAAAATACATTACAGATTAAACTTCGTTCCAAGTAAAAAAGAATTTTTTATTTCATTGAACACATCGGCAATTACTTAGTTGCCAACCCAATACATACACCTTTTTCCGCACTGTCCAAGTTTTATTTCCCTCGAGCACGCACCAGTCGGTATGGAATGCGATAAAATGACGAGTGCCGGGCACTCGCATACTTTTTCCGATGCTACTTCCGTATGTCATATTCGCGCGAGAATAAACTTTCCGAGGATTTAACTTTCGGGGAAGTTTTCGCGGTAAAAGAGTGCGCTACCGGATATCGAAGCGGTATTTCTCTTTAATCTGCAGATGGATATATCCCCGACGATGCTCCCAGAGGGATAAAAGAATGATATAGGAGTGCAAAGGTCACAAAACCAAACATAGAGTAGGCATTTGATACTATTTCTTGCGTACGCATGTTCGTAGGTCGTGGAATCGACGATTTTACTTCTCAAATTAATTATTCATTGTTAACCGTGTTAACGATTGTTAACCACCACCCAAGTGTTAATCATTGTTAATTATTGTTAACCGTGTAAGTGGTCGATAGTATTAAAAACAGCATCGAGATTCATATTGATTAAAATTATAATTGCCGTGTTCAGAAGCATTAGGAAGATATAAAAAAAGGCGTTTTTCGGACATTTTTAAGTAACATTCTTCGAGGAGATTTTAAGAATTTCATTTTTTAAGTTTGATTTATGAAATAGTTATGAAATTCGCCCGGAGTCGCGTCAATGTTTTGATAAATATTAAGAATGAGGAATATAGTTTATAGTAGTATAATAGTAGTAGTAATATAATGGTAGTATAATAGTAGTAGTAGTATAATGGTAGTATAATAGTAGTAGTATAATAGTAGTTTATGTTTTCATCAAAGAGTGCGCAAGTGGATGACTCGCCATTTCCACCTAAAAGATTAATAACACGCTTATGAATGTTGGGTGACAGTCAGTATTTCACTATTTCACTATTTAAAGATTTTTTATTACATATAATATTATATATATATATATTATTAAACATTATATTTTTCATATATAGGATACAATAATCTTAATTTAAGCCACTGTTTCCTAACGAGAAATATTGCCTCCTAATGTTAACAAAGAAAGCAAAGGAAAAAATTAATTAGGTTCGCCAGGACATTGCGAGAAAAAGAAGCATATTTTTCGGCGTCAAATGTAGCGTTCAAACTGTTCAACTTTAAATTGTCGTATCTATTACAATTTATGATCATTTTTATTAATATTTCCACTTTCATGGGTAATGGACAAGCATTTAACAAGCAATAAAAATCGACCGGACATCGACATGAGAAAATCAGGTTTTTGTCAAAAAGTCACTGAAATCTTCGATCCACCGCGCGATCCATGTTTCGGCCCACTGTGCGACGCTGCGTTAGAGAAACAAACATTAGAATGCGCACTGCGCTCGGGGACTTTTACTTCGCCGGTTTAGCTCTATCATCATCGGAACAGCGGAACCGCGATCCGGACAGGAAGTCACGGTGCCGGAAATCTCGTTCGATGTAACGTTAGAAGCGGCCGGAAATAGACACGCTCGAATCGACGCGATCGTCGATCGCGTTATCGAATTAAGCGGAAGGTGGGAGGGGGGTGACGAACTCGCGCGCTCCCTAATCACGCAATTAAAATGCGCGCCGCCGCGTTTGTTTGTTTCGAGAGCGAGATCTCTTCGGAGCCTCTCTGGCTTCGTTGAACCAGGTTTCGGGGGGCTGGTATTCAGAACGGGGCCTGTCTCGACTCGTGGATTGATTCGGTCGAGTGCTGGTCTGGTTCACCGGTTCGGGAGACTGTTGCGAATTTTTCGCATCGCCGAGCGCTCTAATTGACGGGCAGGGTCGCCGAGCTTCGATTTTGGCTACTCAGCTCTCCCTCCGCCGTTGTTCGAGAATGCAACGGCGCGACGCGAAGCGCGAGCGGGGTTGAACGTTAATCGATTCAGAATTTTAATTTAACCCCTTGCCATACTTTGACGAGTTCGATTCGTCATGAAAATTTCTAGTAATAATTTATCGAGTATAGCTGTTATTCTGTCCTTTAAAATTGCAATAAATTTCTAATCTCTTGTTATCAATGTTTAAGCATTCAAGTGAATTTAGGCATATATACAATAAGCAGCAATTTTCTTTCGCTTGTAAGAAATTATTGCAATCGAAAAATTTCTAATCGCAGTAACTGCGAAGAAAATGGTATGTCAAGGGGTTAACGCTTGCTCGGCCGCCGATGAAAGTGTTTGCGGCGGACCCACGGGACTTGTTGTTACATCGGGCCGTCGGATTTATTAAATTTCACGTAAATAGGAGCGGAACGCGATTCTTATGTACAGTGATTCGTATTAATATTCGGACTTGTCCATTTTTTTGGTCAATCTGGGCGTCAATTAGAAAACATTACTGTTTTTTAGAGGATCATTACCGTTCATTAGCTGCGTTCGCAGCTTTATCGTTCGCAATAATTTTCCTAATAGAACGAGATTATTCTCGATGCTTGCGTGTCTTCGTTTTGCTCGCGTTCCTAGATTTTGATCGAGCAGAAGAATCAAATTTTTGTTCGATTTAGAAGAAACGAATAGCATTTGTATCTAATAGATTATGTATGAAATTTTCAACAGAGATCCGATACGTTGTTATACTACACTAATATTTGACTAGCTGTCAAAATTTATATCTATCGTAATATACAGTGACTCGTATTAATATTCGGACACGATATTGTTCGAAGTATTATTGCTCCTTTTTATCGTTTATGATAGCATTATCGAATCAATTGTTTTCTCATATAATAAAGCACTTCTTAAAGTAAGTGGAGACATAAATTTTGTTTATTTATTGCGCATGTTCTTTTGTAGTATAAAATGATCTGTTTGGATAATCGAGATTCGACTTCTGTGTTCTAGTTAGAATGTCTTAAGGCTAACTACAAGGTGTCCCAAAAATGTCTCGCAATCCGAATGTAGCGGGTTCCTCGGGTCATTTGAAGCAACTTTTTCCTTTACAAAGATTTTCTCCGAGGCACCGTTAACGAGTTATTACCGAGAAACAGTGACCAATGAGAGGCGAGCTCAACTGGCGCGAGGCGACCGAGCTATCGGCGCCAGCGGTCTTCGCGCGCTGGTTGGCTGGGCCGCCTCGCGTCAGCCGTACTCGATTCTTATTGGTCACTGTTTTTCGTTGATAACTCGTTAACGGTGCCTCGGAGAACATTTTTGTAAAGGAAGAAGTTGCTTCAAATGATCCGAGGAACCCGCCATTTCCGGGTTCCGAGGCATTTTTGGGATACCCTGTACATCTTATTAAACGAGATATAACCCCACGAGATATTACACTCCTACCACCGTGTCTCAGTGTCGGTCTTAAATTTGCGAAAGAATACTTTCGCGAGTCACTTGTAGATACGTGTTGCGCATTTGGCACGATGTGTCGGTCTCCTCTGGGTCTACTTCGCTCTCCTCGCATCGCTCGTCGATAGACAGGTGGCCTCCGACGCGTTCATCGGCTTCTGCGATTTTAAAACGGAGAAACGCGGGCTGATGCACCACGCGTGCTCCGGCCAGATAGGCTCTAAAGGGTTAAGGAGTTTAATAAGCTCGACTCGATGCGTCGGCGAGGACGCTGGACCCCTCCGTCTGTGTCGCAGTTCCATCGTCGTCTCGTCGGTTACGTAACCGTCGCGTGTTCATCCCGAACGCGAAGCAAATATTATGGTAATGCAATTCATAATCGATACGGGAGTGCGCGCGAGAAGCAATTTCGCGTGAAAATTTTCAGCGGTTTAGCGAGAGGGTGCCGGCGAACGGAGCCGCTGGAAACAATACCAGTCAGCCGGAAAATATTTGAAAGATTATGTAACCCGGTGACTACGATGACGCCATCGCCAGTTTTCCTCCCCTCGGCGATGGCGAGGATAGTGGGTCGCTCGGTTTTCATGGAAGGCGAAGATAAAATCGGCGATAAGCCGGCCGGCGACGATAATCTTTTGTTTTCGCGACGCTTGGAAAACTCGGGAGGATCTGGCATTCTGCGGATATTTTTGGTTTCTCCAGCTGCGACGAGGAATGTAATACTGAATCACCATGCATGAAACAAGAAACAACTCGTTCCGACACGTCCCGGTGAAGTGAGATATCGATGCTCGAGTTATGGGATAATAATTATTGTTCGGATAGTTGTTTCGCTCCTCAAGAAAAATTTCGTTTTGTAAGCTCGTTAACCTTTTAGGCACGACGCGCCACTATAGTGGCTTCCGCGGATGTCATCTTTCAGAACGACACGACACTATAGTCTTCACTTCTTTTGTCTTCGCATCGATTTACAACAGTCTACAGGGTGTCCCAAAAATGTCTCGCAATCCGGAAATGGCGGGTTCCTCAGATCATTTGAAGCAACTTCTTCCTTTACAAAAATGTTCTCCGAGGCACCGTTAACGAGTTATTAACGAAAAACGGTGACCAATAAGAATCGAGTACGGCTGACGCGAGGCGGCACGGTGGCCTCGCGCCAGCTAAGCTCGCCACTGATATCAATATGATAAGATAACAATGTGAAAGCAATGAAAAAAATCGTTTTATTGATATTTATCATTTACATGGGATTGCAAGCTATAACACTTATTTATTCAAGAATAAAATATAGCCTTTTTCCATGGAACAAAAGCGCAGTATATCAAAATTACGTGTAACATTGCAATATTCGGCTCTTTTCTGCAATGTGGATCAGAATCCAAAATTAAAATTAAAATTTTGATTATTTTTGTATTTTCATCATTTTTTTTGCCAAGACAATGTTCTATATTCTGTCTTTTTACATAAAGAAAAATTGATCTTTTTTGGCCCTGAGATGTACAGGGTGTCCCGAAAATGTCTTGCAATCCGGAGATAGCGGGTTCCTCGGATCACTTGAAGCAACTTCTTCCTTTACAAAAATGTTCTCCGAGGCACCGTTAACGAGTTATTACCGAAAAACAGTGACCAATAAGAATCGAGTACGGCTGACGCGAGGCGGCCCAGCCAACCAGCGCACGAAGCCCAGTTCCGCTCATTGACTCGATCGCCTCGCGCCAGTCGAGCTCACCTCTCATTGGTCACTGTTTTTCGTTAATAACTCGTTAACGGTGCCTCGGAGAAAATTTTTGTAAGGGAAAAGGTTGCTTCAAATGGCCCGAGGAACCCGCCACTTTCGGATTGCGAGACATTTTTGGGACACCCTGTATATACAGACAGAATGTGCAGTATCAGACTCTGTACAGTACATATCAGACTCTGCCGTCCAGAGAAATAGCTTCGCGCAGAATTCGGCCGTACCTAAAAGGTTAAAGAAGCACGTGATTCGGCGAACGACGGGGAAGGTTTTTTTTTATTTGAAACGTTAAAAAATTGTCTTTCATTTTCTCGTGAAAGAACGAAACAACTTTCTGAACGACCCAATAATACATTTTCGAGTTTTCAAGTAATTTCGAATACGGTCGTTTCGTCGAAGAGAAATATTGCTTTAAACTTTTGCCCTACGATTTAAATTTCATGAACGCGTGCCATAAACAACAACAAGAAGATCGGTCACACGTCGAATCCTTTCACGGTTGCGCGAAACGTCTGAAATTGTGCCAATCGCGACATTCTTACGAAATGTAAATACAGCGACTCTCGTTAATATTCGGACACTTTTCAAGACGCAATAACTTTTTTAGGACTGGACTAAACGAATTGAAATTTTTTTTTAGACCATAACTAGAGTGCTTTCTTTTTTAAAGGTTGCTATTGCTTAGAATGATAGAAGAAAATAAAAGACTCTTGCTTTTTTAACTTTCTTATCTGAGCCGACAACGAAAGTTTAAAAAATTTGTTTCGTAGATCTCGGTAAGAAAAAAATTTCGCCGAAATCGATCGATCTTCATCTGAGCTGTAAACGATTAAATATCGTAAAAATCGCAGCACGCGTCAAGCTGGTTCCCGAGCTATCTTCTTTAGTTACTAATCAAATTAAATGACGAAGAACAAAAAAACCGTAAAACACGTATCCCCTATTCTAACACGAGCCTAACCAGTTATGTTTACATTTGGCTAGATTGATACAGCACGGCTCTAATTTCTGGCTCGATCTTTTTGCCGCGTCTCTCAGACGCGATAATCATTTCTGGCCCGATTGTCTGACCACGTCCCTCAAACGTGATTGCAGGGCAAAGGGTTAAAATTTTAAATGCTTCACAACAGTTGAAATTATTTCGCTTCCAGCAGGAACAAACAGAGCGACACTTATCGCATTTTCCCTTAATCTTGTCCCATTCTTAACCCCTTAACGTACAATTTTCTTCGCAGTTACGCCGATTCGGAATTCTTCGATCGCAATTATTTCTTAGAAGGGAAAGAAAATTCATGTTCACCGCGTGCTTAAATTTACTCGAATGCTTAAATATCGATGAGAAGAGATTAGAATTTTATTTAACCGGTTAGCTGTGTTCGACGAACATACTCGTCATGGAGAAGTGACAGTATTTTGTGTCGCGACGAGTATACTCGTCGCGCGTAAAAAGTAGCGACCATTGGCTATTTAAATTGTAATTTTAGTGAAAACAAAAACATATTCTCAAATTTCAAGACGTTTAGAATATTTTCAGGCGGATCCCACACGAAGGTGTTTACATTGTTATAAAAATAACATTAGAAAAGAATCGCGATATTGGTGTTCGACGCGCAAAGTGCTCTAATATATATCGTTCCTTGCTTCCTTGCTTGCTTTTCTTTAACTTTTATAAGCATTCGATCTTTTCTGCGTTTTTCGTTTATTACGTATATAGTATATGTTGATGTTAAGTGAACGAGTAAATATTAATAATAAGATCGTTAATTTTATCGAATAAAACCGTGTTTTTGATCCAATATTTTAACAGCGACGCTTATTCTGTGTTCGACGAGTATACTCGTCGTCGCTTAGTGCGTCAAGCGACGCATATAGGTACGCGTTCTAAAAAGGAGGCGCCGCAGCTAACTGGTTAAATTTTAAAGAACAGAATAACATCTCGATAATATAATAATATAAATAATAATATATAATAATAAAATAATAATTTATAATAATAATAAATAATATATAATAATAAAATCATAATTTATAATAATAATAAATAATATATAATAATAAAATAATAATTTATAATAATAATAAATAATATATAAATAATAACTCGATAGGTTATTGCTAGAAATTTTCATAGCGAGTCGGACCTCGTCACAAAGTACGGCAAGGGGTTAACAATGCTCGACGATTGCGCAGCACGGCGAAGTCTTCGCCGGATGCGCGTAGCGTCGCAAGCTCTCCGGCAACTCGAAGGAAGGAAGAGAGGGGTCGGTCAGCGTCGGCGAACACAGCGGGGTCACGCAGATTTATCAATTTAGCTGTACGACGCAGGCGGTTGTGTGTCTCGATGCCGTAATCGCGTCGCACAACACCGCTGAACGAGCTCCGCCCTCTTTGTTTGTGCTCGCTCTTTGCTCAACGGTTTGCTAGCTCGCGCTTAGCTAGCCGCGAGCGATCCGCGAGAGTTCAGCCTATCCGCGCGGCACGCCTCGCGGTGCCTCGATTGCGGTGAAACGAGAGCTCTCTTAGGGTCCTCGTGGACCGATCGATCTCTCGGTGCCTTCGAGCCTCTTGTGTCTTCCGTTTGCGCATAATAAAGGAGTGCGCGAGCGCGTTTCTCCGAGTGCCGAAAAAGAGATCACTCGAGTGAAACGGAAGCGCGACGCGGGGGCTAAACAACACGGCAACGCGACGCGACGAAGCAAAGGGAGAGGAGGGCCTGTGCTCGTCCGAGTCGAGTAGGTTCCCGTAACCCCGGAAATCTTCTCCTCGAGAGGAGAGAGAGCCTGGCCCAGACGGTCGAAGCCACTCTTTTCTTCTTTTCTTTTCCCCAAGACGCGTCGGCCCCGAGGAAGGTTTTATTCTCGATGTCGCGCATTCGTCTGTCGGCGCACCCGCGCTCTGTTCTAGGAGTCATTGCCCTTCTCCCGGTCTATCCCGAGGTTCTCACGCGTTTCCATAGACCGGGCCGGGCCGGGCCGGGCCGTGTCGTGTCGTGTCGTGTCGTGCCTTGGCTTGTCCTCTCCCGCGTCTCGCCCCGCCGTCCCTCCGTCCGGCAGCGCATCGCGCTCGCTCGTACCGTGCCCGTGTCACCTGTCTGCGAAAACAGGTGCCTATTCAGGCGGCGAGATCGCTTCCCCCCACCCCCGCTTCGTCCCGCGCCGCGCCGCTAGACCGACGGTCGACGCATTGCCCATTGAAAAAGAGTGGCTGCGCGCGGCCAGGGTTGAAGGCTGGCTGCCGGTCGCGAACCGAGGGTGCATCCCGTCGTTTCTCTCGACTAATGGCCTTTTTTAGAACCGCCCCCGCGCGAGATACGCGCTACCTACCCCCCGAGCGAACTCCCGTTCTCTCTGCCTACCGATCGTCGGCTCGAATGCCGGCGCGCAATTGCCTTCCCAAGCGCTTTTCGACGCACCTTCGTCGCACAAATACAGTGATGCCTCCCTAATTGACGCTCGGATTGTCCACAAAGATGTCCGCAAGGAGTTGAAGTATTACATTTTATTGAATTATTTTATTTTATTTCTTGTTTAATGAATAATTGCACTTTGCATCTAAGGATTCCCCCTTAGTATAGTGATGTACTATGACATAACCTTGACATAACCTTGCATCTGAAATATTACATTTTATTGAATTAGTTTATTTTATTTCTTATTTAATGAATTAGTGCACTTTGCATCTAAGGATGCACTATAGTACAGTAACATTACTATAACATTACATACTATGACATAACCTTGACATAACCTTGCATCTGAAATATTACATTTCATTGAATTAGTTTATTTTATTTCCTATTTAATGAATTATTGCACTTTGCATCTAAGGATGCCCCATAGTACAGTAATATACTATGGCATAACCTTGCATCTGAAATATTACATTTTATTGAATTAATTTATTTTATTTCTTATTTAATGAATTATTGCACTCTGCATCTAAGGATTCCCCGTAGTACAGTAATGTACTATGACATAACCTTGACACATAACCTTGCATCCGAAACATTACATCTTATTGAATTATTTTATTTTATTTCTTGTTTAATGAATTATTGCACTTTGCATCTAAGGATGCCCCATAGTACAGTAATGTCTCCCTAATTGACGCTCAGATTGTCCACAAAGATGGACAATTTGGGAAGAGGAGACGCGATTATTCGAGCCCTGCAGCTCGTTTTTATAGTTATCGACAATCGGTGATTATAAAAGACGAGCCGCAGGGCTCGAATAATCGCGTCTCCTCTTCCCAAATTGCCTATTATAGTGCACAATTTGGGCGACAATTAGGGAGACATTACTGTAGAAACCTGCGTTCAATGCGTTTGACTACAAAGAAGTTCGTCTCTACGGGATTATAAAGGGTGGGAGGGGACTGGAGAAGATAGGTGGGGATGAATCTAGAGAAATCAGGGAACGGTCTATACAGGGTGTCCCAAAAATGTCACGCAATCCGGAAATAGTGGGTTTCTTGGATCATTTGAAGTAACTTCTTCCTTTAGAAAAATGTTCTCCGAGGCACCGTTAACGAGTTATTAACGAAAGTGTAGTGTTCAAAATGTTCAACTTTAAATTGTCGTATCTATTACAATTTATGATCATTTTTATTAATATTTCCATTTTCGTGGGTAATGGACATTTAATAAGCAATAAGAATTGACTGGACATCAATATGAGAAAATTAGGTTTTTGTCAAGAAGTCACTAAAATATTCGATCTCGGATCTTTAATCTCCAGGCGAAAATGTAACTGCGAACGTATCGCGTTTTTGTTGCAGGCTGTCCAAATGCCAGTCCATCGCGCGAGCCCCACGAAAACCACCGACCCCGGAGCTGCTTTCCACGAGCGTGAGTATTGAAACAATGGAGAAATGGTACTTATCAGCGACTCGGTTTCACGGTGATTTTACGCGAGGCCCACCGTGAATAATTCACCGTCGTGACGCGCGTCGACTTCGCCACCGATTTCGAATTCCCGATTCGCGATGTTCGCGGGCTCTTGCTCGCGTAATTGGATCCACTTGGAATATTGGATATTCTTTTCAGAACTGCGAGAGGTCACCCGGCGAGAAGAAATTTTCCGCCATTTTCTGTTCGTCGGGTTCCATTACGCTCGCGGGACGAAACTTGTACGGGTTTCTGTTCGCGCTGTTCGAAGCTGAAGTGTCTTCCATAGCTGTAACGTTATGGGGAAAAACATAACGCGCGTTCCCGCGGTACAGTAATGTCTCTCTAATTGACGCCCAGATTGCGCACAAAAATGGACAATTTGGTAAGAGGAGATGCGATTGTTCGAGCATTGCGGCTCGTTTTTATAGTTGTTGACAATTGGTGACTATAAATATGAACCGCAAGGATCGAACAATCGTATCTCCTCTTCCAAAATTGTCCATTTTCGTGGACAATCTGAGCGTCAATTGGAGAGACATTACTGTACGTTGCACAGTGGTCGATACCAGCAGTCGTGACACATTTAACTCCTTGCCGTACCATTTTCTTCATAATTAAAATGATAAGCACATTTTCGACTGTAATAATTTCTTCGAAAAAAAAAGAAAATTTATATTTATCGCGAGTCTACATTTATTGGGACGATTAAAATATTGATCACAAGAGGACAGAATTTTATCCCGGCTTTAAAAAACGGAATAACATTGGTATTTAATAGGATATTACTAGAAATCTGCACCACGAGTCTGACTCGTTAAAGTACGGCCAGGGGTTAAACCTTGAAAGCGCAGGAAAAAGGTTTCAGGCCATACGCCTAACTTATTTACTGTAATGAAAATTCTATCCAAACAATTGAATCGGCCGTAGATCGAACGCAATCGCTCGCAAATCGAGTAAAACTTGAAGCGCCGCCGATTTTCGTCCCACTTTTTCGAAAAATCGACCGCTGTGCGCTGCAGCCTGGTACAGTAATGTCTCCCTAACTGACGCTCAAGTTGTGCACAAAAATGGACAATTTGGGAAGAGGAGATACGATTATTCGAGTCTTGCGGCTCGTTTCTATATTTCTTAACAATTCGTAACTATAAAAACGAACCGCAAGGCTGGATTAATCGTATCTTCTGTTCCCAAATTGTTCATTTTTCTGCACAATCTGAGCGTCAGTAAGGGAGACATCAGCTAACGCTCAGATTGTCCACTAAAATGGATAATTCGGGAAGAGGAGATACGATTATTGGAGCCTTGTGGCTCGTTTTTATAATTGTGGACAATTTATAACTATAAAAATAAACCGCAAGGCTCGAATAATCGTATCTCCTCTTCCCAAATTATCCATTTTAGTGGACAATCTAAGCGTCAGTAAGGGAGACATTACTGTATTCGTCGCGTCGTGCAGACAAGTCACCATCTTCGAACCTCTTCGTGTCTTTCAATCCATCTTATTAAAATTAAATTGATTGAATTGTGCAAATAAATTATTACTTTCGTTACTATCGTCGCTGACTATGATATAATCGTTTCTATTTTATTCGTCTGATATGAAAATGTGTACAGTAAATTTTTCCCAATTTTCTTTTAGCTTGTAAATAAAAATGGACAGTTTGGGAAGAGGAGAAACGATTATCCGAGCTTCGCGGCTCATTTTTTTATAGTTGCCGATTGCCAATAATTATAAAAACGAGGTGCAAGACTCGAATAATCTTATCTCCTCTTACCAAATTGTCCATTTTCGTTTACAAGTCGAAGGAGAAAATTAGGGAGAACTTACGATATTCTGTTTCATTCTAGACGAACAATTAATACAATAGACTCGATTGTTCGCTACATACAGTGGTTCCAGAAAGTCTCCGTACACTTTACTCGTCTCTCGACAAATATTATCATGAAAATATCCCGCCTTTAGCAATAGTTCCACACATCGCTATCTGCAGTCAAAAATAAATTAATCATTACATATATTCGCATTACAAGCTTAAGAACAATGTATTAAAATGCAATTTCTAAAGCACATATTGTTTTCAATCAGCCAGAGCGATCCGAACACTATTAGCACTATTAATTTCTATAAACACCATACAATAATTTCTCCAGCTATTCCGCGCGGTTTTCGAGCGTGATCGACTTTAGATTCATCGAATAGGAGGATTAAATAATTTCCAAACCGCGCGAATAGCGTCGGTTAGACTAGAAATTTCGGAGAAGCTGCGCGAAAGCTTAATTACTGGAGAAGATAATGCCTAAATCCAGAACGGTGTTATTCCGGTGCCGACGACGAAGGCGACGCGATCCCGGTAGCTATAGTCGGAAGGATTATCTACGCGTCGCGTCGGCTCGCACAGAGCGGAGAGCTCGCGAGAGAGCGCATCGCGGAGTCTCGAGCGATGATTGAAGCCCGGAGGTCGATTCGCGAGTACAGTGTGCGCGCGGAACCGATATAGGTAAAAGCGACGTCGGCGGAGGCGGCGGAGGCGGCTGTGCCGGCGACTGGGTCTGTCCGATATAGACGCGGATTTCGCGTCTATCGCATCGGCGCTCGGCTCGATCGAACGACGGGCCGGGCCGGGCCGGGTCGGGTCGGGGCGGGACGCGACGCGACGCGAGCACAGTTTCAGCGAGGAGCGAACTTCGGAACACAGTGGAGTAGAAGTAGGTATAAGCGTCCGAGGCCGCCATTCCTCCATCCTTTGGATCGGTTTTGCGTCGCGGTCTCGCGCGACGCGTTCCCCGCCAGTTGCGGCGAGCCGTTCTCCTGGCGAACGTCCGCGTTTCTTCCGCGTTCGATCCTTCCTTCCATTCTTTCTCGAGAGCGCCGCGCCGCGATCTTTTCCTCTTTCCCGCCGGAATAACGCGCGCGCCACGTCGTCACCACGAAGCTAACTCTCCGAACTCCGCCAGTTGTGCCAACGATCGCTCTTTATCGTCACTCTAATGGTCCACGAAACTTCCGGCAACTTGACGTACGTTGTTTACATTATACATATACGTTACGCGTGTAGCTGCACTACGTCGACCTTTGCGCCCTTTTCCTCTCGTTTTCGTTCATTTCTCTCTCTCTCTCTCTCTCTCTCTCTCTCTCTCTCTCTCTCATTTCTGGTCTCGCCCCCTGCCTCTCCCTTTGCAATCGCTGTATTTCCAGCCGCGTGCTGTTCGTTTCCTGCTGCTTTTCTTTTTCATTCGATCTTAATTCCTTTTTCTTAACCAGTTCGCTGTGGCGTCTTCTTTTTAGAACGCGTAGCTATATGCGTCGCGAGAACTAAGCGACGACGAGTATACTCGTCGAACACGGAATAAGCGTCGCTGTTAAAATATTGGATCAAAAACACGGTTTTATTTTATAATATATATAATATATCTTATAATATAAATAAATATATATTATAATATAAATATATATTATTATAATATATATAATATATTTTATTATTAATATTTACTCGTTCACTTAACATCAATATATACTGCGTACGTAATAAACGAAAAACGCAGGAAAGATCGAATGCTTATAAAAGTTAAAGAAAAGGAAGCAAGGAACGATATATACTAGCACTTTGCGCGTCGAACACCAATATCGTGATTCTTTTCTAATGTTATTTTTTTAACAATGTAAACACCTTCGTGCGGGATTCGCCTGGAAATATTCTAAACGTCTTGAAATTTGAGAATATGTTTTTGTTTTCACTAAAATTACAATTTAAATAGCCAATGGTCGCTACTTTTTACGCGCGACGAGTATACTCGTCGTGACACAAAATACTGTCACTTCTCCGTGACGAGTATACTCGTCGAACACAGCTAACCGGTTAAATAAAATTCTAATCTCTTCTCATCGATATTTAAGCATTCGAGTAAATTTAGGCACGCGGTAAACATGAATTTTCTTTCCCTTCTAAGAAATATTGCAATCGAAGAATTCCGAATCGCCGTAACTGCGAAGAAAATTGTACGTTAAGGGGTTAAGAATGGGACAAGATTAAGGGAAAATGCGATAAGTGTCTCTCTGTTTGTTCCTACTGGAAGCGAAATAATTTCAACTGTTGTGAAGCATTTAAAATTTTAACCCTTTGCCCTGCAATCACGTCTCAGGGACGTGGACAGACAATCGGGCCAGAAATGATTATCGCGTCTGAGAGGCGCGGTAAAAAGATCGAGCCAGAAATTAGAGCCGTGCTGTATCAATCGAGCCAAATGTAAACATAACTAGTTAGGCTTGTGTTAGAATAGGGGATACGTGTTTTACGGTTTTTTTGTTCTTCGTCATTTAATTTTATTAGTAACTAAAGGAGGTGGCTCGTCATAACATAAAATACTGTCACTTCTCCATGACGAGTATACTCGTCGAACACAGCTAACTGATCAACCGTTTCCTCCAAGAAGATCGACAGTAAACTTTTAGAAATTCTGACTCTGTTGCTTCTCTTCTAACACTTGTTTTTTTTTAACACTCCGACTGCTGCGTCATTCATACGCGACTGACGGAATTATTTGCTCGGTCATGAAAATGTATTTTTACGCCTATCTGTTACATCTTCCTGAATTTATTAAAATCCGCGAAACGTAAGAACGTTCGAAGAGTGATCAATGTCACGTGGCTCGATTTTCCAATTCCAACCCTTTGCGCTCGAGACTATTTTACTCGCAAAACGGAGGCATTTGTTTCATCCTACAGCAGGGGTGTCAAACTCAAAAGCTAACTTGGGCCAAATAAACAATGCTTAACTTGAGGTGGGCCGCAAAAAAAAATCAATGTTCATAGAAACAAATATTTTTATTTTGAACAGTACATCGTAATAAACATATATAAAGTTAAATTATTGTTTACGTCCTGATACTTGACATCTCTTCTCTGATACTATCTCTCCTATTTCGGGAGGAATTTTATTGGCCGAGACTATTTCTATTTTATTTTTACTTTGCGTCGGATATATTGACTGGGCCGCAAAAATGTTCATCTCGGCCCGCGAGTTTGACACCTCTGTCCTACAGTATTTCCATTGGATACGATTGCTCTTATTCGATACGATAATATCATTCTACAATTTTCACCGAGCACAGATAAATTTAATAACGCGAAAATCCTTTGGAAACAGCAATTTTCAGCAATTTTTAGCGTCGCCTCAGAGCCGCCACTCGAGCGCAAAGGTTTAACCCTTTGCGTCTCGACAACCAACTCGCGGAGTGTAGAAGGTTAAATAAAAACGTTCGATGAAACGAAATACGTTGAATTTTTATGAAATTTCAAAGGTCGCCGACGACGACACGGCAGTCGAAGCGTTAAACGATATCGATACGACCGTTCTTCGCCGGAGTTGTACGACCACGTGAACTCGGTCCCGTTTTCCCGGTCGCCTATCCCGCGCCGGCTGAATATCGTGAGAAGACGAGGGTCACGTGTGCGACCGTCAAACCGAAAAAAACACCCAGGTGCAATACGCTCGCGGTGGATCGCGCGAGAATTCCCGGACCGGCGTAAAATAGCCGGTAAAAAAGCCGATACGGAGAATTGCGGGGAGACGGACCGTGAGTCACGATCTCCTCTCTCTCGGACGGCCACACCGCGCCGCCGTTGGTATCTTCCTGGGCGCATCCTTTGAGCGCGAACGCGATCCACTGTGGTCAGCCGTGATCCAACGTCTTGGATTCCCGTCACGGCTCTCGGGATTCCTTTCCCGGTCTTCGCCTCCGATTCGAAACCTTTTCCCCCGTCCCCCCGCCTCGTCGTTCCGAAATAAAAAAAAAGCACGCGCCGCCGTGAAAATCAAAGGCTCGCGGGCATTCCCCCTTTCGTAGGATTCCTCGTTAAATTTTTGATTCGCGTAGGGTGCGACGCCGCGCGTGTGTGTGTGTGTGTGGGAACGAACGAGCTCGTAGCGCGTGACGTCTTCGGAGGCTAGGCGACGCCGCGTCGATCCGCTGCTATGGGAAAGAAAGCGCTCCAACGAAGAGATCGTTGAAGCGTTAATAGATATTAACTCACGGCGCTCGGTGTAATTAGTACCAATTGGTAATTCAAGCGCGACCTCTTTCCCGCTCCGCTCCGCTTCGCCTCGCTCGGGCCCGCTCGCGGGGCTCCGCTCCGGCCAGACCGGACGAGCAAAAGGATAAATTCCGAACCGATTCTCGAGTCGCATCGATTTCCTCGCGTCGCGCGTCTCGTCTTATACCGTCGACCTCGCGTCGCATTAGAGTCTTGAAAATGATCAAATATATAATACTTTATGAATTATGACAATTTTACTATTATCTGTTTACGAGCTTTGTAACTCCGTTTAAGTACTAAGAGACAGCACGTAAATATCGAAGGTAATCGATATTTATAAGCTGTCGCTTAGTTGGCAGTTCTAGCCGGTCTAGTTGTACAATTTTGATGACGAGGTTCTGCTTATAGCAGCATGAAAGAGTGCAATGTTGCGCCCTTGCGTCTGAGATATTACATTTTATTGAATTAGTTTATTTTATTTCTTATTTAATGAATTATTGCACTTTGCATCCAAGGATGCCCCATAGTACGGTAATGTACTATGGCATAACATTGACGTAACCTTGCATCTGAAATATTACATTTTATTGAATTATTTTATTTTATTTCTTATTTAATGAATTATTGCACTTTGCATCTAAGGATGCCCTATAGTACAGTAACATTACTGTAACATTACATACTATGATATAACCTTGACATAACCTTGCATCTGAAATATTACATTTTATTGAATTATTTTATTTCATTTCTTCTTTAATGAATTATTGCACTTTGCATCTAAGGATGCCCTATAGTACAGTAATGTACTATGGCATAACCTTGACGTAACCTTGCATCTGAAATATTACATTTTATTGAATTAGTTTATTTTATTTCTTATTTAATGAATTACTGCACTTTGCATCTAAGAATGTCCCATAGTACAGTAACGTCTCCCTAATTGACGCAAAAAATGGACAATTTTGGAAGAGGAGATGCGATTGTTCGAGCCTTACAGCTCGTTTTTATAATTGTTGACAATCGATAACCATAGAAAACGAGCCACAAGACTCGAACAATCGTATTTCCTCTTCCCAAATTGTCCATTTTCGTGGACAATCTGAGCGTCAATTGGACAGACATTACTGTACGTCGCACAGTGGTCGATACCAGTAGTCGTGGCACATTTAACCCCTTGCCGTACCATTTTCTTCATAATCAAAATGATAAGCACATTTTCGACTGTAATAATTTCTTCGAAAAAAAAAGAAAATTTATATTTATCGTGAGCCTACATTTATTGGGACGATTAAAATATTGATCACAAGAGGACAGAATTTTATCCCGGCTTAAAAAAACGGAATAACATTGGTATTTAATAGGATATTACTAGAAATCTGCGCCACGAGTCTGACTCGTTAAAGTACGGCGAGGGGTTAAACCTTGAAAGCGCAGAAAAAAGGTTTCAGGCCATACGCCTAATTTATTTACTGTGATGAAAATTCTATCCAAACAATTGAATCGGCCGTAGATCGAACGCAATCGCTCGCAAATCGAGTAAAACTTGAAGCACCGCCGATTTTCGTCCCACTTTTTCGAAAAATCGACCGCTGTGCGCTGCAGCCTGGTACAGTAATGTCTCCCTAACTGACGCTCAAGTTGTGCACAAAATGGACAATTTGGGAAGAGGAGATACGATTATTCGAGTCTTGCGGCTCGTTTTTATATTTCTTAACAATTCGTAACTATGAAAACGAACCGCAAGGCTCGATTAATCGTATCTCCTGTTCCCAAATTGTCCATTTTTCTGCACAATCTGAGCGTCAGTAAGGGAGACATTAGCTGACGCTCAGATTGTCCACTAAAATGGATAATTCGGGAAGAGCAGATACGATTATTCGAGCCTTGCAACTCGTTTTTATAATTGTTGACAATTTATAACTATAAAAATAAACCGCAAGGCTCGAATAATCGTATCTCCTCTTTTCAAATCCTCCATTTCTGTGGACAATCTTAGCGTCAATTAGAGAGACATTACTGTAGTCCGCGTACACCGCTGTACCACCAGCACAGTCTGTTTCCCGTTTCCGGTCTCAGAGCGGTCTTGTTCTGTTTGGCGCAGGTGAACGGAGGCAGGACGATGTTGTCGTACATGTTGCCGACGGAAGACAAGCCGCCACCGGGAGACTCGAATCAGGCGAGCCATCGCGTTAGTAAGCTGCCGAAGAGCCCGAGAGAACGTCCTCATCTGGCCTCGAAGTCGGCGATCACCGTTTCCCCAAGGAGTCGCCCGGACACCGTCAAAACCATGATTGTCCCGACGAAGATCGAGGAGCACGCATCCCCGATCAGCGAACAACGCAACCAGCAACAGCAGCAGCAACAGCAGCAGAACAATCAGCAGCAACAAGGGCTGCCGACCATCGAGAGCCCCAAGCACAACGGCACCGTGGTCAAGAAGTCGACGCTGCACACCTCCAAGGTCACCAAAGACGACAGCCTCTACAGCATCAACAGCGACGCCAGCACCGTCGGCAGCGACCGAAAGAACAAACTGTTCAACGGCGCCAAGCACACTAGTCTGAAAAGGTGAGGAAACACGCCACCGAGATGCCGAGTCTCCAGGTAACCGGGTTCACCGGGTCAGACCACCTTTCTAATTTGGTTCGCTCTCTAACCTTCTCCACCGCCGTAGTGGGCTTGCGATTCGAGCAACTATAGCAGTGTTTCGAATATACAGGGTGTCCCAAATTGTGGTACTTCTGGGAGATAAAGGAGTTACTGAGGTCATTCGAGGCAACTCTTTCCTTGGCGGACGCGTAATCCGCGGCTTTATTTCGGAATTATTAACGTTATTAAAATTATTAACACTTTGCACTCGAAGCTATTTCAACCGAAAATATAAAATCATTTTTCTAATTTATAGTATTTCTACTTTATATGACAAAATGCATTTTATGCGTATGAAATTGACTCTTGGGACTCGCGCAACAGTTACGCTTTTAACAATTTTGTCAATCTAAACTTTGTCAATATCAAAATTCTCTTAAAAGGTGATATAACGAATTTGAGTGGTGCCTCAGAGTCAACAGTTAACCTTATACTAGTTCATTTGAACCTCTGTCAAGACCAATACGTTTTATCACCCGCATTCTACAGGGCGTCCCATAATTATGTTAACACTTGAAAAAGTGTGATTCCTCAGGTCAATTGAAGTAACTTTTTCCTTAGCGAAAATGCAATCCGAGGCTTCGTTTACGAGGTATTAACGAATAACAGTGGCCAATGAGAGGCTAGATCGACTGGTGCGAGGCGGCCGAGCCAATCAGCGGGCGGAGCCCAGTTCCGCCAGCTGAACTCGCCACTCATTGGTCACTGTTCTTTCGTCAATAACTCGTAAACGAAGCCTCGGATTGCATTTTCGCTGAGGAAAAAGTTACTTCAAACGGCCTCGGGAACTCCTCGTTTCCCTGTAGTACCATCATTTTGGGACACCCTGTACGTACATACCGATTTCATCGGGAAAACAAAAGTGGTCACTTCGAACAAACTCGACCTGTACAGAATCGTTTTTAGAGCACCATATCGGCCTGAACGGGCATGGAAGTCGAGGTGTGTCGCCCGACTTCCCGTCAGTCCTACGAGTCAACTCTCTCTCTCCCCGTGTCGCGGTCTTTTTACCCGGTAAATGATCGACCGACAAGCATTTCCCGGAACCCGAGAGACGAACGGTAATCGGGTTTCTCTGCTATCGTCGCGTCGCTATCGCGACGGACATAATCCCAGCCGCATCATTTTTTCACTCCCGATCGCGATACGATTGCTTTGTTCGCTCTAAGAGCACGCGTTCTCCACGTGTTGACGTGACAATGACTTGGACGGCGGACGAGCATGCTAGATGACAGAGCCGTAAGAATCACGCGAATGGCAGCGAGGTTCTCGCGTGCCATCGGAGAAAACGATTTGTTTCACTGTCAAGGCGCGAGAGCGCTCGGGGCTCGGGTTATAATTATCCATCGACGCGCGATACTCTGTGCACCTTCGTTTCGGATACGGCTGTTTTTATTTTATTGGGTTGGCAACTAAGTAATCGCCGATTTGTTCGATGAAATAAAAAATTTTCTTTTACTTGGAACGAAGTTTAATCTGTAATGTATTTTCCATTTTGTTCGATGACCTTTTGCCGTCTCTCCGTCAACTTGAAAATTCCACGCTCGTAGATAGTCTGATCCTTCTCGGCCAAAAACTGAGTTAAGTGAGATTTTACAGCGTCATTATCACATTGAAAGTTATATAATAATAATAATAATAATAATAATAATAATAATAATAATAATAATAATTATATATATGAAAATCGAATAATATAATATATTTTATATTATACGATATAATTATATTATAATATAATATTATATAATTATATATAACTTTCAAAATCCGTAAATGTTATATTATAAAATTATTATTATTATTATTACGTTATTTTTTATTATATTTATATATATTATATAATTAATAATATATATATATATATATAATTATATAATATATATAATATTATTATATATAATAAAAAATAACGTAATAATAATAATAATAATTGTATAATATAACATATACGGATATCATAAAAATTGGAATTAGAGAAATCTATAACTGAAATCGGCAATTATTTAGTTGCCAACGCAATAGGTCCGGCGATCGTGATCGAACGCGGAAACAGTTGGATATCGACGCGCCTTCGTGACGCTCTTGCGTCACCGGCTGCCGGCACGAAGAAAGCCGGAACGGCGCGATTCGCGCGTTAATTTATTTGATCGGACGTCGGTTGACAAAGCGGAGTAGTCTCCGGCCGATCGAAGAGACGACCAGCGACGTCCGCGGAGGATGACGCGCGACAGCGTTACCGGTCGGCGAGCCGAGTCGTGCCGAGCCGAGCCGAGCCGTGCCGAACCACGGACTCGGTCCGTCTTCCGCTGCGCATCCCACTGAATACTCCCGTGACATTTACATGTTGGCTAGGTCACGGTCATGCGAACGTCTTGTGTGAACCGTGCTCGAACAGAAAGCCCAACCTATACCGTCGCCTTTGTCCTTGCCGGGGAAAAAGAGCAACGAATACTTTGTCGATTACACGCGTACTTACTTGTGCCCTATCGCCGCCGTTAATAAACATTCTTTTATTCCACGTGAAACTCCGCCCACGCGAGCCTGATATAAACATTTCATCGCGCGCGCGGACGTAGTCGCGGGATTTTTCAAGCGTGAAACGCTCGTCTCGAGTCACGAAGGTCGCGGCGCCGATCGTTTCTTCGATTTTCATTCGTTCGCGCGATCCGACGCGGCTGCGAATTTTTTTATGCAAATCGAAAACTTTCCGCCTCGATTATCGCGAACGGAAATTAAATAAAAATCTATGTTTTTCTTTTATTAATTTTGGTACATTGGAGGGACGGTAATCCTGACGTTTTATTTGCTTGCTTATTCATTTAGCATAAATAAGATACGTATTTTAATTTTATACAAAAATTCAATATAATAATAATATCGTAATAATATTATAATATTAATAATTATATAATTATAATATTGTTCTATAATATAATATATAATAATAATTAATAATAGTATTAATAATTAAATAATTATAATATTATAATATAATATATAATAATTAATAATAATATTATTATATAATATAATAAATAATAATAATTAATAATAGTATTAATAATTAAATAATTATAATATTATTATGTAATATAATATATAATAATAATTAATAATAATATCGTAATAATAATAAAAATAATAGTAGAATAGCAATGAAAATTAAAAATTAGAAATAACCTGATTGCAATGTGTACAGTGCAAACACAAGCTAATCTCTCTAGCTTCTACGAAAGGCATTTTTTAAATTTTTATTATAGACTCAGATAAAAGAGTTAAAAAAACCGAGAGTCTTTTATTCTTATCTTTTGTCATTCCAAATAATAGCAAAATTTAAAAAAAAAGGCATTTTAGTCATCGTCTAGTAGAATTCAAGTGACTTAGTCCAGTTTAAAAAAAAAATCATTGCGTTTTAAAAGGTGTACGCTCAATTTTGCGAGTAACTGTGCGTCATATAGTTGATTTTTAAATTGATCAAATTCATCGACGAAGTCAACGTCGTAAGCATAAATGTCAGCCGAATTCAGAATCCAATTCGAAGGATCAGTCTAGAGAAAACAACGAGAGACATAGAGACGAGTCACGAAAACTCGATAGATTCTCGTGAAAAAGTCGGCAATCGTTAAAATTTTGATCGCGAATGCATCAAATCCGCGGTTTAATTATAACGCACGATATTCGACTGGGACAAACTCCTGAAAGATGCGGAAAGGTGCTACAAACCCGCCTCCTTTACGCGTACTACAGTCGGTTGCGGAGTTGCTCGACGAGAGGCGGCTCGATTTGCGCAATTTCCTCTTGTTACGATTTTTGTTGCCGCGTGAGTCACGATAGGAAGTACTTTCAGTGGATGAATTCGCGTTTCGGGGGAACGGAGCGAGAGAGCCGGGAGCGTGGGCAGATGTTTGCGAATTATAGTTACGTCATCGGCAACAGTTTGAAACGGTGACACAGATCGGCCGTAAGCGGAGAGGGGTCGCTGGCGTTGTACAAAAGGGGCTACGGCCTACGTGTGTGTGTACACAGATGTTAGTATGTTTTGTCAAACTCAAAAGCTAACTTGGGCCAAATAAACGATACTTAACTTTAGGTGGGCCGCAAAAAAAGTCAATGTTCATAGAAACAAATATTTTTATTTTGACCGGTACATTGTAATAAACATATATAAAGTTAAATTATTGTTTACGTCCTGATAGTTGACATCTCTTCTCCGATACTATCTTTCCTATTTCGGGAGAAATCTTATTGGCCGAGACTACTTTCAAAATTTCTAATTCAAATTTCTATTTTATTTTTACTTTGCGTCGGATATATTGACTGGGCCGCAAAAATGTTCATCTCGGGCCGCGAGTTTGACACCCCTGCCTTACATATTTTCAAAGAAACATGAGTATGCAGACGATTTCATTTAGCGCAGCCCTATGCGAGAAATTATCACAAGATAAAACTAAAATATTTCTGTTTCTATTCAAGATGTTTACATAAATGTGGGCATTGCTTGTAACAGAACAGACGAATAAAGTAATGCTATCGTTAATATATGATATAATATTAATAATTATGATTCCAATGTGACGATTTTGGATAGAAAAAGAGGCAAGGGAATGTGCAAATATCATAATAATTTTTTGTAACATACAGAAGAAATTTGTATGGTATATAAACATTTAAATATGCGGCGATAAAATTCGGCCAAACAAAATTTTTAATAGTTTAAGACAGACGTGTCAAACTCAAAAGCTAACTTGGGTCAAATAAACAATGCTTAACTTTAGGTGGGCCGCAAAAAAAAATCAATGTTCATAGAAACAAATATTTTTATTTTGACCGGTACATTGTAATAAACATATATAAAGTTAAATTATTGTTTACGTCCTGATACTTGACAGCTCTCTTCTCTGATACTATCTTTCCTATTTCGGGAGAAATTTTATTGGCCGAGACTTTCAAAATTTCTAATTCACATTTCTATTTTATTTCTACTTTGCGTCGGATATTTTGACTGGGCCGCAAAAATGTTCATCTCGGGCCGCGTGTTTGACACCCATGGTGTACTGGATGATCCAACGATCGTAATCGGTCTTCCTCGTGCTCTGTCAATATTTGTTCGAGCCGGTTAGCTTCGCTATCGCGCATCGCTTATTAGAGACAGCAGCCCGCAAGACAATAGTCATTTGTAGAATTTGCTTTTCTCCTTGCCTAGAAAATTAGCATTCTTAACCCCTTAACTTGTACGCTCGAGTTAACTCGAGCGCGCTAAACAGGCCAAACTGTGCACACTCGAGATAATTCGAGCGGCGTTGTATTTTATGCTGCTATAATTTTTCACATTCGAATATAATCGAGAATTGAAAATAACAATGTGAAAGCAAAGAAAAAGAAATCGTTTTATTGATATTTATCATTTCCATGGGATTGTAAACTATAGCACTTGTTTATTCAAGAATAAAATATAGCCTTTTTCCATGGAACAAAAAAGCGCGGTATATCAAAATTCTCCACCAAAAGAAAAGTTGAATCAGGGGCGGTAACAAATGCAAACCTTCGGCTCTTTTCTGCAATGTGGATCAAAATACAAAATTAAAATTAAAATTTTGATTATTTTTGTATTTTTTTAATTCTTTCGCCAAGACAATGTTCTAAATTGTGCTTTTTTACATAAAAAGAAATTGATTGTTTTTTACCGTTTTTTTAAAAGAAAAAACTGTGCGTTAAGGGATTAAAGCCAATAAATTAGAGTACCGACTGCATAGGCTTAATTCGCAGCGGAATCAAATTTACAGCGGAACAAAATTGCATCGCGATTACAAAAGCATTTTTCCTGTCTTTTCCGACGCCGTTGACTGCCGAACGATCACCCTCGAAATAATAAAAGCCCCTCGAAGTGTCTTAATTAGCGAGAACGAACGATTATATCACTCGTATATCGCGGTCATCGTGTTAACTAACTTCAGACTGAAATCCTAATTGCTCGCGTTGCACTGCGCGATAATGAAGCCGCGGCAGTCCGGGGCGCATCTTCGGGACGCGTTAACGACGGCGTGTTACCCTTGAAACGATGCAGTTTCGTTGAATGATCTCCCCACTGCGTGGCAGCACCTCACCGACGATCGGTCTAGTCCGGATCAGAACCCCGTTTCGCCGGCGCGAAAGCACGGGACTCCCGCCGGCGCGGCCGGAAAATATTGATCAACCACGCGGAGAGCCTTAGAACGCCCAGGCGCGCCATAAGTATCGACTATTAAGTTTACCGTGAAAAATATTGGGTTGGCAACTAAGTAATCGCCGATTTGTTCGATGAAATAAAAAATTTTGTTTTTACTTGGAACGAAGTTTAATCTGTAATGTATTTTCCATTTTGTTCGATGACCTTTTGCCATCTCTCTAACAACTTGAAAATTCCACGCTCGTAGAAAGTCTGATTCTTTCCGGCCAAAAACTGAGTTAAGTGAGATTTTACAGCGTCATCGTCGTTAAAAGTTTTACCACGAAGGGAGTTGTCCAGGGATCGAAATAAGTGGTGATCCGATGGCGCGAGATCAGGGCTATATGGTGGGTGTAACATCAATTCCCAACCAATATCCATCAATTTTTGCCGAGTGGACAAAGACGTATGCGGTCTAGCATTGTCCTGCTGGAAAATGACACCTTTACGATCGACCAATTCTGGTCGCTTTTGCTTGACCGCTGCATTCAATTTGTCCAGTTGCTAACATTCACGGATAATAAAAAATAACATAATAATAATAATAATAATAATTTTCTAATATAACATTTACGGATATCATAAAAGTGGAATGATTAAATATTAGTAGCAGGTGAATAAAATTGTATTTCGGTTAAAAAGGAATAATTAAGTATTAATAGTATTAAACGAATTTGAAAAGAAATTATTAAATATTAATAGCAAGCTAACAGAATTTTATTTCGGTTGAAACAAAATGATTAAATATTAGCTACAAGAGAATGCAATATTATACAAAAGAGAAGTAATTAAATTTTGATAGCAGGGGATTAAAATTGTATTTTGGTTGAAAAGAAATAGCTAAGTCAATGCAGTCTAGCATTGTCCTGGTGGAAAATGACACCTTTACGATTGACCAATTCTGGTCGCTTTTCCTTGACCGCTGCATTCAGTTTGTCCAGTTGCTAACATTCACGGATAATAAAAAATAACATAATAATAATAATAATAATTTTATAATATAACATTCACGGATATCATAAAAATGGGAGCGAGAGACATCTATAACTGAAATCGACAATTACTTAATTGCCAACCCAATAAATAAAATTTGCTAACTGCAAATTCCTCTGTTAGTATTTGCTATGTAAATGTTTTATGGCGTGATGCAAACTGCGGCGAAGGTTCACTGCCGATAAAGCGGTTCTAGAAAATGTTCTGCAAATATTTCATAAGACAGTTCTCTTAGATGTTAGAAGTCACGGTCATAACAATGAACATTCGTGTCTTCTAAATTGCAAGAAAATTCGATTCTTCCGTTACGGAAATCTCGGAATTAATGTAAACGTGGTGGTGCGAGAAACAAAAATTGCGTTTACGTTTGTCAGGAGAATTGTCCTGGTGGAAAATGACATCTTTACGATCGACCAATTCTGGTCGCTTTTCCTTAACCGCTGCATTCAATTTGTCCAGTTGCTAATATTCATGGATAATAAAAAATAACATAATAATAATAATAATAATAATAATAATAATAATAATAATAATAATAATAATAGTAATAATAATTTCATAATATAACATTTACGGATATCATAAAAATGGGAGTGAGAGATTCTGGTCGGTTTTCCTTGACCGCTGCATTCAATTTGTCCAGTTGCTAACATTCACGAATAATAAAAAATAACATAATAATAATAATAATAATAATAATAATAATTTTATAATATAACATTTACGGATATCATAAAAATGGGAGTGAGAGACATCAATAACTGAAATCGGCAATTACTTAGTTGCCAAGCCAATAAAACACGGAAATCTCTTCTCGAGCTGGGATCGCTCGCAGATAACCGGATCGGAAAGTAAATTCGAAAAATCTGCCGGCAACGTTGAAGAAATTTTGAAAAAATTAACGATCGATAGCCACGATTAATGATGTTCGATTGAGCAGAAAATTGTCAACAAATAGACGGCCCCGATCGAAACCAGATCGACGTAATTGCGGATACGAAACCAGTTTGCAATCTGAAGCTCGAAATCGTTTTTTACGAACGGATCTGACAAATAGCGAGACAGTAGTTAAATATGTAAATATGTCCGGCTATTTGTCAGATACGTCGGTCGAAATGATTTTTCTGCTCGAACGAATCGAAGGATCCGATGGTACCGCGATGATTATACCGCGACACGGCGCGCGAAATAGTCGCAGACCGTGATGCGGTACGCGCAGAATACAGCAGACTCGCAGCTTTAATCTCGACGGCGCTTGATCAGCGTAACCGGATCCCTTCGATCGCGGGATTTCGATTTTGATATGGGACCGCCCGCTGCATGCGGTTACCGAGTGTCCGATTCACTCGCTTCGAGCGCTGTCACGCGATAGGAAATTGAGGTTTACGGCAACGATTTTTCTCAGCTTTCCGCAAGGCGGCGGCTAACAGGACAGTTCTCTTTTCTTTCCGAATCGGTGCTCGTCCACCGCGTCCTCGATGCATCCCCTAAATTTATAAACGATATAGTTTCGCTATAATTTCATTGTTGTTCTTTCTTGTTAGAAAATATTTGCCGAGGATCTTAGCAGTACATACAGCAAAGTCTCCCTAATTCGCGCTCAGATTGCGCAGAGACACGATTATTCGAGCCTTGCGCCTCGTTTTTATAGTTGTTGATAATCGGTGGTTATAAAAACGAGGCGCAAGACTCAAATTAATCGTATCACCTCTTTCCAATTTGCCCATTTCTGTGGATAATCTGTGCGTCAATTAGAGAGACATTACTGTACTTGGCAACCTTGAACGCTGGCTAAGTCGCAGTAGTTATAAATAATAATAATAGTTAATAATAATATTAACTAATAATAATAATAACTAATAATATAATAAATAATAATAATAATAACTAATAATATAATAAATAATAATAATAATATAATATAATATATAATAACTAATAATATAATATAATATATAATAACTAATAATATAATAAATAATAATATTAGTTAAAAATAATAGTTAAACGCATCTAAATCAATTGTTCTCCTATACTCAGAATAATGTTACTCCTTCGACAAGCAACGGCAACCAATCTAACCTTTCCTTTGCGAGACACATTCGCAATATTTTTTGTAATTTTCTAAAAATGTTTTAATTATTAGATATCTATAAATTTCTCTTATTCGGTCTCGTTTACAGTAATACAAGTCTAAAAATTTCTTCATTTTTCGTACCCAAGGTCACACGAAGGTCATGGTATTATAGGGTATTAGATTCGTCTTGATCTTAGCTATCATGATATAATGATAGAAATATGTAATCCTATTTGAAAAAACATCGATGACCTTGAAATCTCAAAAAATATGACCTTTACAAAAAAATGATTTCCATCACAACGTGTGTTCCTTCGAACCAAACAATTTGTTCCTCAAGCATTTCTGCGTGTCATTAACGATAATGGAGATATCGCTTTGTAACAGAGTTACTGGGACACTCTGTATAGTAATTATAGTTAATACAGTAATTCCTCCCTAATTCGCGCTCAGATTGCGCACAAAAATGGACAATTTGGGAAGAGGAGATACGATTACATTATGTTTCCATATTTTTACGATTTTATAGTTACCGATTGTCAACGACTATAAAAACAAGACGCAAAATCCTCTTCCCAAAATTATCCATTTTTATGCGCAATCTGAGCGCGAATTAGGGAGGAATTACTGTACTGCTCGGTCATCTGGTCACCGTATGAAAATACTATCTCTATAAGCAGATCGAGAGTATTCGACGCCGATCGTTTTTTTTGCGATTACGTGCCTTCCGCATGAATCGTCCAATGGCTTTCGATGACCGTAATTATGATCGTCTTACGTTCAAGCTCAGATTTTGTCCTCTTCAAACGCGCGTCACACTTCTCTTTCGATCTCTTATTTGAGTTTAAAATCATCAATGTTTACATCTCATAAATTAAATACAATTATCTCTTACATCTCATAATTAAATCTCGGTTATTTTAACACAAGAGAATCATAACACATTATTACGACGCAAAATAACAGTTTATACAGGATTTTTAGGCATATCAGCATCTGCTGCGAACGAATCGAATGGATTCGAATGGACAAATTCTTCCGAAACCATAATGATCGAATCGTTCGGAATAACACATTTTTCTGTCCCGCAGAGTTTCCTTCGGTTCGAGCAAAGGATCGATGGTTGAAACTCTGGTATACGAGACACCAGTTCAAGAAGAACCGGAAATCAATCGTTTCCTGGACCACAACGGACTCGTACCCTCTATGATCGTACCTGTACCCGATACCGAGTAAGTAGACAATCTTTTGAACTTATTTGGCCCCGTGTCAAGATTTCGTTCCGACACAGCCTACAACAAGTTTTAGAAAAGGGAACGACTGTGTCACGGTTCGGGTCCTGTAGAAACTAGTTTCCCGTTTGGACCGACCACCTTTGAAATTCCGACCCCTAAAAGACCCCCCTTCCGCCTAAGATCCCGCTAGGCGAGAGTCCTGCTCGAATGCATCGCGTTTCCTTCGAGCATTCGTGTGCAACAAGTGCGATTCGATTTGATTTTTCGTCGAACGATCGACCGAGGAAACTCGACGGTTCTCAAAGTCGGCCGTTTCATACATACAGAGTGTCCTAAAAATGTCTCGAAATCCGAAAGTGGCGGGTTCTGCAGGTTATTCGAAGCAACTTTTTCCTTTACAAAAATTTTCTCCGAGGCACCGTTAACGCGTTATTAACGAAAAACAGTGACCAATGAGTGACGAGCTCGGCTGGCGCGAGGCGGCCGAGCCAACGGCGCCAGCGGTCGAGGCGGTCGAATCCCAGCTCAGCTGGCGCGAGGCGGCCGAGCCAATGGGCGGAACTGGGCTTCGCGCGCTGGTTGGCTGGGCCGCCTCGCGTCAGCCGTACTCGATTCTTATTGGTCACTGTTTGTTCGTTGATAACTCGTTAACGGTGCCTCGGAGAACATTTTTGTAAAGGAAGAAGTTGCTTCAAATGATCCGAGGAACCCACCATTCCCGGATTGCGAGACATTCTTGGGACACCCTGTATACGAGCAATCCTCGCTTTGTTCAGTCTTGCTTTGACACGCGCCGACACGATTTCCCCGTCTACAAAGTTATCTCTCGATTTTTCGCGGCGAGATCAGATTCAGATGTGTTATCGGAGCGACAGTCCCGCCCACGCACGCGTGAACCATCTAATAGGCTTCCACTTATCGGACGGTGCGATCATCGTCGCATCTGATTTCGTTGAACGACAACGACGGCAACGGAGCGACGCGAGACTGGAATATTAAATGCTGGTTTTCAACGAGCGGCATTCACAGAGGCGAGTATGTATTCCGCCGACCTGGAAACCGGCGGTTTACCGTGCGATCATTTATTTCGTCTTTCTAGCTCGTCTTCAGCGCTGTGTCTTTTCTCGTTTTGTCCCGTCGTCGTCGTCGACGTCGTTGTACGAATAATTCGTCGACGCGCGGTAGACACGCGAGAGTGATCGGAGAATTCCGCTTGAAACCGAAAAGTGGCACACCGACATAAAAGGTGGCGATATTGACATCATTCTTCGGAAGGTTTAAAATAGAGATAAGGCATGATGTCATTCGAAGAATTTGCACGTCGATGAATATGAATTCGCAGCGCGCGTGTTCTTGGGATATGTCCGGTCAGACGTGTTCCCGAGGAATCGTACGTAACAGCGGAACGGTAGCAACAATGCGTCTTTATTGCGCTAAACTCATTGTTGCTAAACTGAGGGAAAAAGGGACGAGAGAGGGGGGAGGGGGGTATACAGCTACGGTGCAAGGACGATGCGGAAACAACGTGTGAAACGACGTTTATTATTATCGCGTCGTCTTTGTTGCGGAACCATAAAACACGATTACTTTATGCTACATATGAGCCGTTTATTTTGAAAGTGGCATAAGTCACTGTTTCAAAAAGATCGAGTTAATGGTAACGCTAATTACAATTGAACGGTATCTTTTCATTTAAAAAAAAAAAGAAAAGTGACTTATGCCACTTTCAAAATAAACGGATCATATATTCTCGCCTCTTTTATTTATCTTTTTATCGCACAAAATCGACGACGCGTTAATTGACTGATCCGAATATTTAATCGATTCTTCTTTATGTAATGATAAAATCGATGAAAAATTATCGAGAATTTCTTCAACGAATCGTCAAGAAACGATGGTAATTTGGCATAGAAAATGCAATAATTTGGTCGAAGAAGTTTTGAATTTTCATGAAGATTCGCCGCTTCTTCTCGATTGACAGCTCTGAGATCCATTACTAAAATCGCTACATTTTTTAAAATAATCTTCGCGTTATCTTCTATTCGATAAATTGTTAGAAAATTGAAGCTTTCTGTAAGATGTATATAATAATAGTAATAGTATTATTTAATAATAGCTCAGAGACTAGTTTATACTATTATATAATAGTAATAAATTAATACTATACTAATACTATACTAATACTAATACTAAATAAATTAATACTATTATATAATAGTAATATTTTTCGAGAAATTGTAGTAGCAAAGATATCATTTTACAAACTCTTTTGAACAAAGAAGCAAAATAAAGATACTGCGGGTCGAAAGAGACGTCTTCGTTTTGCGATTAAAATAGCTTCGAGTGCAAAGGGTTCAAAGAAAAGAGGTACATGCCATGGTTGTTAAGAAACTAATTAGCAGACTTCCGGTAGTAGATAAAGCATAAAGAGAAAAGCATTGAAGAGGAACTGAACGCTTATTTGATTATATAAAGCTAAATCTGGTTCACAATTTTACACAATTTGGTTGATTTACATTTTTTTGGTTTTATATAATTTTTAACAAAAATCTATTTCGATATCAGTCCTATTCACATTACACCATTATCTTGTTATAGGTATTTCACAATCAGATACCTTACTATTGCACTCGTATAAAAATATTTCTTTGTATCATCTCTATTATTAAGCATTTGGTTATTGCATCGGAGACTTTACGTCTATATCTAATCTATGATTAACTTTAAATCTATCCTGTATCTATTAGTTTATCTAGTATCTAGTTTATCTATTACTTTACTAGTATCTACTAGTTTATCTTTTCCATGCCAGTATCTAATATTAGATTTAGTTTAAACTTTATCATTGACAATACAAAAGTCGTTCACCATATTAAATTTTTTAACTTCTAAATTTTAACAGATTTCTTTTAAAAAAAATTCTCGCGTTTGTTTGGTTGGTTTCGCAAAAACCAAAAGCCACTTGGGAATGTTTTCCTATTTTCAATAATTACAGTAGGTCGAAAGCAACGTACAGAGAATTCTTCACAATTTTCCTGCAGCTTTGTAAACATAAATGGACAATATGGGAAATAGAGATACGATTATTCGCGCCTAGCGGTTCATTTTTATAGTTGCCGATCGTCGACGTGTTGAATTTTTACAGGCAACGTAAATAATCGTAACAGAGTTAATTTTTCATTGAAAAAAAGGAAAGGAAACACACATAAAGCTAACCGATATTACGGGTGATGGTTCGGTAGGCACACCTACACACCTCGCTCGTCCGCAGGCAACTAACTAAAGAACAAAATTTTTGGCCGTAGGAGCCTCAAGAAAAAAAAAGGCAACGCAGACAGTTGACAGTCGTCGCACTCTCTCGCCAGATGCGACGCAGCAGCAATATTATTTAATTATATTTGATTAAAATTATATTTCAATTAAAATATATAATTTTATAATAAAATATTAATTTAATTAATGTAATTTAATACCATAATTTAAAATATTATGTCCGTCGCAGGGACAACGTTCAACACAACGATTATAAAAACGAGGTGCAAAGCTCTCGAATAATCGTATCTCCTCTTACCAAATCGTCTATTTCTATTCACAAGTTGAAGAAAATTGAGGAGAATGTATTTACTTTATTGTTAGAAAAGTCTAACAAGCAATCAAAATCGACCGGACATCGATACGAGAAAATTAGGTTATTGTCGAAAAGTCACTAAAATATTCGATCCGGCCGCACTGTGGGGCGGTGCTAGGACGCGAGGTAGCAGGTTGTTTGCGTGTATAGCCGCTAGAGGGCAGCAGCGTCGGGTTTTCTCGCCGATGTCCCGCGTCTCGGTTAGTCGGTTCGGTTCTCTGTCCGGCGTTCAGTGTTCTCGTGAGACCGGGCGGAGCGAGGGAAGTCTGTAAACGCAGGCGTGGTGCGTCGAGGATTTACGATCGATTCCGCGGCTGTTCCGTACAGTATACGATACACGGTACACGGGTATACGATATAGCAACCGCCTCGCCGGAGACGCGAAGTTTAGTTGGTGTCGTGCCCGGGCTGGCATCGGTCAACAGCCTCGCGCGAGAGAGTATCCCCGCGAAAGTGTCGTCTAACTTCTATCGTCTATCGTTCGTCGTCGTCGGTCAGTGATTATCGCGGTTCGAGCCCGATCGGAATTTAAGGTTCAGGACAGTGTGCATGCCAGGAGTAGCCAGGGGAGCCAGTTGTTCCCGAGCAGCGGCCACGGGGAGCTGACGGATTCTCTTCTGTCAGGTAGGTCTTCTCTCTCTCTCTCTCTCATCTCGTAAACAGCCGGCTAGGTGTCCGCACTTTGCGGATTGCGACTGGGGTGGATCGTCGCCCGAATCCGTCGTTTTCTTTTCTTTCTTTTTTACACAGCCATGCGTTGTTCCACCATCGGAACGATTATTCGATTTTCGATTCAATTGAATTTATCCGCGAATCTTTAAAAATACACGCGACTACGTGCGCTCGATCTACTCGATTACTAACAGAAGTAGACTCGTCTGTACTTTAACATGGCGTTTGCGTTACCGTGCTCTCGCTGTACGCACGCATTTTCATGCTCGGCTTACCGAAGATGAATAAAATTGATAAACATCTGACGTTAATCGTCGATGGCATCCGCCTCGCGGAGATTAATTTATTCGGCGCCAGGAAACGATTACCACGCGCTGCTTTAGAAAAATGGTTAACATTGATTTCGATTAGATGCTCGGATAAGGGAATTCGATTAATTTTCACGGATGCGACAGTTTCGATTAGTCGGTTACTGCGAAACCGGTCGTTCCACTGGCTCTGAGTTTCTTGTCTCGGCAAATTATGGAATAAATCAAGGTGTTTCTACAGATTTTGTGATTGGATTCTTAATTAGACCGCGGATGACCGTGATATAAATGAGTCGAATTTTAAAGAGAAGAAAATAAGGGTAAATTACAGTAAATACAGTAAATACAGTAAATATATAAATAAAGTAAATACATTCTCCCCAATTTTTTTCAACTTGTAAATAGAAATCGACGACTTGGTAAGAGGAGATACGATTATTCGAGCATCGCACCTCGTTTTTATAATCGTTGTGTTGAAGGTTGTCCCTGCGACTGACATAATATTTTAAATTATGGTATTAAATTAAATTAATTAAATTAATATTTTATTATAAAATTATATATTTTAATTGAAATATAATTTTAATTAAATATAATTAAATAATATATTATTATTAAATTAATATTTTAAATTATATGGTATTACTGCTGCGTCGCATCTGGCGAGAGAGTGCGACGACTGTCAACTGTCTGCGTTGCCTTTTTTTTTCTTGAGGCTCCTACGGCCAAAAATTTTGTTCTTTAGTTAGTTGCCTGCGGACGAGCGAGGTGTGTAGGTGTGCCTACCGAACCACCACCCGTAATATCGGTTAGCTTTATGTGTGTTTCCTTTTCTTTTTTTTCAATAAAAAATTAACTCTGTTACGATTATTTACGTTGCCTGTAAAAATTCAACACACGTCGACGATCGGCAACTATAAAAATGAGCCGCCAGGCGCGAATAATCGTATCTCCATTTCTCGTATTGTCCATTTATGTTTACAAAGCTGCAGGAAAATTGTGAAGAATTCTCTGTACGTTGCTTTCGACCTACTGTAATTATTGAAAATAGGAAAACATTCCCAAGTGGTTTTTGGTTTTTGCGATAAACGTAGAAAATTTTAATTTTGTACGAAAATGTACGATCCGGTCGTAACAGCTGACCGTGTCATTTTATGCTATTAGATCACGACTAGAATTTCGGTGCCTTTTGTCGAAGATAAACTGCTCAAGAATAATAAAGGCGTAAAGATTTCAAAAAATCTAGAAGCAAGAATACAAGGAAAGTTTCCAGAATCGCTAAAAAATCAAGATACGTTCCATAGACTATTATTGACATCGGATCCACATATTTCAACGATACGAATAAAATCCTACAAAAGGAAAATTAAACAATTAAGTCCTGAAGCCGCAGATTTATTGAAACAATAACAAAACGGTAAGATCAATGAACGTACTCTACATTTTATCAAAAGTTCGAGTTGTTGAAATTTACCAACTACATACAATGTATACAGAGACCCTTTTCATGGACGCGTACTTTATTGCACCCACGCTGGATACGAGGACACACTAATTTTAATTTTGCACGAAAATGCGCGATCTGGCCGTAACAGCTGACCGTGTCATTTTACACTATTGGATCGCAACTAGAATTTCGGGTGCTTTTTGTCGAAGAAAAACGAACCTGCCGGAACACAGTCGTTCGTATCCCCGCTTCTAGCATAACTTTTGGAGCTGGGGCGAACAGCCATTATTCTTCGGGGGAAGCATAGTACGGGCGCGGGCGGGCGTGTTAGGCGTTGCTCGTAGCCGGCGTGGATCGCGAATTGCGGATCGCGAGCAACCAAGGGACCAAGTTAACGTAATAAAAAGGGGAGCGGGACGCTGTGGCGGAGAAACGTGTCGCAGTTACGCGGGGGGGATGGGGGAGGGAGAGAGGAAATGCAAAAGAGAGCCGACCCAGAGAGTAACACGCTCCTCCGACCAGTTACCATGGCGACGAGCCATCTTGACACACTACAGAGACCCTTTCTTTCGAACCTGCGGATTCTCCTTTCTTTTTTTCCGGTCTCTCCCTCTCGGGCTCACCCTCCGTTCTACTCGAGAGCGACCAGGTAACAGGACGTTCTCTCGCGTTAACCCACTGATCCTCGTTTCTTTCCTTTCTTTCGTTTCGTTCCGTTTCGTTCCGTTTCGTTTCGTTTCGTTCGCGTCCCCCCACCCCACCCCCACCCCTCTGCCCCTCGCGGCTCGCTTCCCCTGAAATCGGCACGCTCGAGTAGCGCTCTTCGAATCGAATGCAATGCTAATGTATCGCGGAACGCCGTTCCAAGAAAAGATTTCCGTATTAACCTTGCATTCGCGAGATCGATGCGGAACAGGCCTGTTCCCACCGCTTTCTACGATCCCGATTGAATATTCTATTCTGTTCGATCGATCGATCGATCGCGCGATTTGTACTAGGATAAATTCATTTGGTACCGAAATCATGTTCGAATAAGAAATTACGTCGGACTCTGAATGGGGAACTCGCAGCGAATTTGTGAAAATTTGGATCTCTAATTGTCGCCGATTGTTATTTTTATCGCGAACCGGCGACTATTTGCTATTTATCGATTCAAATTCTATTCTCGCGCGATTAGTACTAGGATAAATCCATTTGGAACCGCTGCGAAATCATGTTCGAATAAGAAATTACGTCGGACTCTGAATGGGGAACTCGCAGCGAATTTGTGAAAATTTGGATCTCTAATTGTCGCCGATTGTTATTTTTATCGCGAACCGGCGACTATTTGCTATTTATCGATTCAAATTCTATTCTCGCGCGATTAGTACTAGGATAAATCCATTTGGAACCGCTGCGAAATCATGTTCGAATAAGAAATTACGTCGGACTCTGAATGGGGAACTCGCAGCGAATTTGTAGAAATTTGGATCTCTAATTGTCGCCGATTGTTATTTTGATCGCGAACCGGCGGCCATTTGCTATTTATCGATTCAAATTCTATACTCGCGCGATTAGTACTAGGATAAATCCATTTGGAACCGCTGCGAAATCATGTTCGAATAAGAAATTACGTCGGACTCTGAATAAGGAACTCGAAGTGAATTTGTAAAAATTTGGATCTCTAATTGTCGCCGATTGTTATTTTTATCGCGAACCGGCGGCTATTTGCTATTTATCGATTCAAATTCTATACTCGCGCGATTAGTACTAGGATAAATTCGTTTGGTACCGCTGCGAAATCATGTTCTCCGAATGAGGAACTCGCAGCGAATTTGTAAAAATTTGGATCTCTAATTGTCGCCGATTGTTATTTTTATCGCGAACCGGCGGCTATTTGCTATTTATCGATTCAAATTCTTCGCGCGCGAGATTCGTATTAGGATAAATTCATATAGAACCGCTGCGAAATCATGTTCGAATAAGAAATTACGTCGGACTCTGAATGAGGAACTCGCAGCGAATTTGCTGAAATTTGGATCTCTAATTGTCGCCGATTGTTATTTTGATCGCGAACCGGCGGCTATTTGCTATTTATCGATTCAAATTCTACGCGCGCGAGATTCGTATTAGGATAAATTCATATAGAACCGCTGCGAAATCATGTTCGAATAAGAAATTACGTCGGACTCTGAATGAAGAAACTCGCAGCGAATTTGCTGAAATTTGGATCGCTAATTTTCGTCGATTATTATTTTTATCGCGAACCGGCGGCTATTTGCTATTTATCGATCTAAATTCTATACTCGCGCGATTAGTACTAGGATAAATCCATTTGGAACCGCTGCGAAATCATGTTCGAATAAGAAATTACGTCGGACGCTGAATAAGAAACTCGCAACGAATTTGCTGAAATTTCGATCTCTAATTGTCGTCGATTATTATTTTTATCGCGATCCGGCGGCTATTTGCTGCTTATCGATTCAAATTGTACGCTTCGCGCGTTTAAATATATTGCACCTGAATGACGGAAACAGCTCTTAATCTAATCTACGAACTGTGACGGGTGCCTTTACAGATGTCTTGTCGCCGTTTAATCGAATAAGCCGCCCGTTCGGTGAATAAATGAGAACACAGAATCGCAGATACCGGGGAGCGCAATTAACGCGCGCGGAATGAACTTTCAACGACGCTCCCATCTGCAATTCAAAGGCGGTGCAAATTTAGAGACGTGAACGCTTCGGAATCGATTACGATTATTTGTCGGGATTTACGAATGTACGAAATACGGAGTCTTTTCTCGATTATTGACGATACGTTGTACAGTAATCGGTCGCGCAGATAACGCGCGTTAGTCATGATCGAACAACGCCCAAAATCGCGTGCCGGCGAAATGTTTGTCGACCGTGTAATCATTGAAAAAGACGCGAATATCCTGGAGAGAGAAGCGTGTAAACCCGGGGCGTGGGCGAAGATTCCGTTGGCAAATGGATTCGGCATCTCGAAAGCCGAAGCCGTGGCGTCGCGCGAAACCGAATAAAACTTCTCCGCGGCTTATCGCCGATCGAAATGAAGTCGAATCGCCGTCGCTCGAAAGATAGTGCTGTTATCTCACCTCGCGGCCGGAGCTATCGTTATTTTTCTAGTCCACGGTTATTTATCTGGTCTCGGCGACCGATTCGCAATTGTTCTTTTTCGTCGGATTCCCGAGACACTATTTCGCGCCGCTGCCCGTTTCTTCGGCTCCGGTCGAAGATGACGAGGCAGTCGGTCGGTTCGCGCGTGATTTCGCAAACGATTCGGCCGCGGCAAAAGAAAAGCCAGAAAGAAATCTCACCGGCCGCCTCGGTGTTGTATAACAATCGAACGGCTCTCCGCGCGCGGCGTGTTTGTTCTCCTTGCTTTCGCAACCGTGTAAATTGAAGCGTGATATGGAACCCTGAACGGTTGCCCGCGATGCGTGACAGGCGTGTCTAACGGCGTAAAACAACGTCAAACACCGAAAGACACGTGGAATCTTTGTGTGTACGAGCTGCGCCTCCCCTCGTCGTTTGGTCAATACCCGGCACTGTACGCAAGTACAGTAATGTCTCCCTAACTGACGCTCAACTTGTCCACTAAAATGGATAATTTGGGAAGAGGAGATACGATTATCCGAGCCTTGTAGCTCGTTTTTATAGTTGTCGACGATTCGTAATTATAAAAATGAACCGCAAGGTTCGAATAATCGTATCTCCTCTTCACAAATTGTCCATTTTTATGCTTAAAAATTACTGTACAGTAATGTCTCCCTAATTGACGCTCAAGTTGTCCACAGAAAATGGACAATTTGGGAAGAGGAGATACGATTGTTCGAGCCTTGCGACTCGTTCTTATAATTGAGCCGTTTGTTTTGAAAGTGGCACAAGTCACTTTGTTTTTAAGTCGATATATTTAAGGGTTTGCGTTTTAAAAATATTAATATATTATAATTATATTATATTATATATTATATAATAATTATATAAATAATATAAATAAATATAATAAATAATAATTATATAAATATAATATATAATAATATATATTATTATATTATATAATATTATAATTTTACGTTAAAAATATGGATGCTAACTTTCGAGAAGATTTACTTGTATTTGTTACATCAGGATACTGATATTTTTCTCAGTATAAATAATTTCGTATAAACATTGAAAAATCACCACTTCCATTACGGTGAAGTGACTTATGCCACTTTCAAAATAAACGGCTCAATTGTTGACAATAGGAAAGTATAAAAACTAACCGCAAGACTCGAATAATCGTATCTCCTCTTCCCAAATTGTCAATTTTTGTGCGCGATCCGAGCACAAATTAGGGAGAAATTACTGTAGTACGCACTGTACGCAAGTGCAGTAATGTCTCCCTAACTGACGCTCAAGTTGTTCCGCAAACAAAAATGGACAATTTGGGAAGAGGGGATACGATTGTTCGAGCCTTGCGACTCGTTTTTATAATTGCTGACAATCGGTAACTATAAAAACTAACCGTAAGGCTCGAATAATCGTATCTCCTAAACCAATTTTTGTGGACAATCCTAGCGTCAGTAAAGGAGACATTACTGTACAGTAATTTTTAAGCATAAAAATTGATAATTTGGAAAGAGGAGATACGATTATTCGAGCCTTGCGGTTTATTTTTGTAGTTATAAATTGTCCACAATTGTAAAAACGAGCCGCAACGCTCGAATAATCGTATCTCCTCTTCCCAAATTATCTATTTTAGTGGACAATCTGAGCGTCAGTAAGGGAGACATTACTGTACAGTAATTTTTAAGCATAAAAATGGACAATTTGGGAAGAGGAGATAAGATTATTTGAACCTCGCGGTTCATTTTTATAATTACGAATCGTCGACAACTATAAAAACGAGCTACAAGGCTCGGATAATCGTAATCCCAAATTGCCCATTTTTGTGGACAATCTGAGCGTCAATTAGGGAGACATTTTACTGTATTAACCCTTTGCACTCGAATGGCGACTCTGAGGCGCCACTAAAAGTTGCTATACTATCTTTCAAAATAATTGTAATAGTATCAGTACTCGTTTATATCTAAAAGATTCTTAAATTTGCAAGTTATTGTACTTGCCAATAAGCTTTCATATGCATAAATCGCAATAAATCGTATAAAATAGAAACACCGTAGATCAAAAAATATGTTTAAAATATAATTAAAATAGCTTCGAGTGCAAAGAGTTAAATGTAAGTCGTTTGATAAAGATCCGTCACCTTCGACAACGACGAAATTAATGAAAATTAAAGATTGCGATTAATATAAATATTCGACGATTATCATTTCTTTTCGCCATAAAATATTTGTTTCCCTTCGCGTTACTGAGCCCTGGCCGGGAATTATTGAAGTGTATAAAAATTAGTAACATCTTGCGTTAGAAGACAAAAATAATAATAATAATTTATAATAATAAATATATAATAATAAACATATAATAAATTTTATTCATTAAATTTTTCATCGATCTCAAATGGTTTTTCCTTCTGTGTATATTCGTTTTATTTTTAATAATTATGTTTATACCTTCCTATTGTTAATTTCAATAGTAAATAACTGTTGTAATTGTCCATTTTTATGGACAATCCGAGCGTCGCTTAGAGAGGCATTACCGTATTTCTATTATCTTACCTTATCGATTCGTGCTCGAATCAGTTTTTGGAAGGAGAAGATGTCCCGCACGCGAGAATTTACACGCTGGCTCCCGACTCGATGTGAATTTATCCGTGCACCGCCGTAACGCGAGAAACTTGGCCAACGCACAGGGAACCACGCCCTTCCGTTGTATTCGACAGTTTGAACCGGTTGTTGGTCTCTCTTCGAGGGGAGTCATGCGAGCCTCCAAGACTCCGGCCGTTTCCCAGCGATAAATTCCTTGGAATGATGAGCACAAATTGGCGTCGGCTGTGTGGGAGTCTGCGTCGCGATACCTAAACTCGTGCCGGTTCCATTAGAACGTTTTGATACGGTCGTCGCCGCCGTGGAACCGATCGGATACACACACGGTATCGTTACATAAATTCCGGCAAGCGTAAGAAGTTAAAAATACGCCGTGCCAGAAACGAAACAGGCATGCTGCTTGCTTCGAAATCGAAGATGGCGAGCTGCGTTGATTGCTTTTGCCGCGCGATGGGGGATAGAGAGCGATCCCGATGCCTGTTCCAGATGCATTCCCATTCGTCGAATTGTTTTTTAACCCTTTGCAGTCGAAGCTATTTGAATTCGAAATCCAAAACATGATTTCTGATCTACAGTATTTGTCGCAGGGGTTACTGCGACGGTTTATATAAAATAATCCGAGAGAGTTTTTTTGGTTTTTATATAACGAGAACTTTAATATAACTTGTAACAAAAGGCGATGAGGTACAGTGTGTAGAAGGTAAAGGTAAACGAGTGACGGATGAGACAGAAATATGAACACGTTGAGAGTCGGAGGAAAACTTGCTAACTGACTTCTCCCGGTCGAGAGGTCCTCGTATTTATTGGGGAGAACGTATTGAAATTGGTAAGGGAAAGTCCTTGGTAAGGGCGAAGGCCTTTCCCGAAGATTTTCCGACCGGGGTGATCCGGGACCTATGGTCCGAAGCTGTGCCCCAACGTTTTTATTGTTTTATTGCGGTGTGTACGCCTTGCGTCGGGAAAACGCGAAAAAGGCATATGCACACCCCGCTTTTGAAGGACGTGTCTTTTTATGTCTGGTCCGCCACAAGTATTTCTATTTTATATCATTTATTGCGATTCATGCGTATGAAATTGAGCCTACTGGCAAGTACAATGCAATTTTAATAGGTTTTTTTTAAGTATAAAAGAGTCTGATGGTCTTAGAATGATTTTGAAAAATAGTACACCAATTTTTAGTGGCGCCTCAGAGTCGCCATTCGAGTGCAAAGGGTTAACAGACCAACAAACGAAAATGAGGGTTATTTATAGCCAACTAGCAAAAATAACTTAGCGGCGTTTTCGTCGATAATTATTCTTTCTCATTTGTGTAGATCGAACGACGTTCATATTTAATAAATCATGTGCGAAATGGAGATCAGGAGATGATACATAGATTCGATTAAAAAATTACGTACATATCTCTGGAAAGTGCTCTGTAACATACAGTAATTTTACAAGCTTACTACAGTAATGTCTCTCTAATTGACGTTTAGATTGTCGACAAAAGTGGACGATTCGGAAAGAAAAGATACGATTTAAAATTTACTGTAAAATCACTGTAATTTGAAAAGGAAACGATGATTGTAGCATTAGAGCTCGACGAATTATCCATTTTTGTGCAAAATCCGAGCATCGATTAAAGAGAATTTGGGAAGAAGAAATACAACTATTCGAGCCTCGCGGCTCGTTTTTGTAGCCGCCGATTGTCAACAAGTATAAAAATGAAGCGCAAGACTCGAATAATCGTAAATTATCCATTTTTGTGCACAATCTGAGCGTCAATTAGGGAGAATTTGGAAAGAAGGGTCCGATTATTCGAGCCTTGCGGTTTTGTTTTCATAGTTACGAATTGTCAAGAACTCTAAAAAGGAGCTGCAAGGCTCGAATAATGGTATCTCCTCTTCCCTAATTGAAAATGTACTGACCAATGAGAAGCGAGATCGATTGGCGCGAGACGGCAGAGCAGCACAGTGAGCTGATCTGAGCTTTATGCGCTCGTTGACTCGGCTGCTTTGCGCATCCTGAGCTCGCCTCTCATTGGTCAGTGTTTAATAACTCACTTTTTAATAAATAATATGAGCTCAGGAACCCATCGTCCACTTTTATGAACGATCTGCGTGTCAGTTAGGGAGACAATCCGAGCGTCAATTAGAGAGACATTACTGATTCGTAAAATGAACCGCAAGCTACGAATAATCGTATCTCCTCCTCCCTAAATTGTCCATTTTTGCGGACAATCCGAGCGTCAATTAGGGAGACATTACTGTACAGTCGAGCCTCGCAGCTCGTTTTCATAATTATTGACAATTCGTAACTATAAAAATGAACCGCAAGAATCGAATAATCGTATCTCCTCCTCCCTAAATTGTCCACTTTTGTGGACAATCCGAATGTCAATTAGGAAGACATTACTGTACAGTCGAGCCTCGCAGCTCGTTTTCATAATTATTGACAATTCGTAACTATAAAAATGAACCGCAAGAATCGAATAATTGTATCTCCTCCTCCCTAAATTGTCCACTTTTGTGGACAATCCGAACGTCAATTAGGGAGACATTACTGTACAGTCGAGCCTCGCAGCTCGTTTTCATAATTATTGACAATTCGTAACTATAAAAATGAACCGCAAGAATCGAATAATTGTATCTCCTCCTCCCTAAATTGTCCACTTTTGTGGACAATCCGAACGTCAATTAGGGAGACATTACTGTACAGTCGAGCCTCGCAGCTCGTTTTTATAATTATTGACAATTCGTAACTATAAAAATAAACCGCAAGAATCGAATAATCGTATCTCCTCCTCCCTAAATTGTCCACTTTTATGGACAATCCGAGCGTCAATTAGGGAGACATTACTGTACAGTCGAGCCTCGCAGCTCGTTTTCATAATTGTTGACAATTCGTGACTATAAAAATGAACCGCAAGAATCGAATAATCGTCTCTCTTCTCCCTAAATTGTCCATTTCTGCGGACAATCTGTTCGTCAATTAGAGAGACATTACTGTATAATAATTAACATGAGAATACGAGAGAAAGAGTATAAATTTATTAATTAAAAAGAAGCAAAGCCAAGTTCGACTACGGTAAGATGATAATTTAAAAAGCTATAAATACACGGTCTGGGTCATACACAGACCCGAGGCACCATAAACAGGTTAAACGGCTTAGAGAAAACTGTATAAGGAGTGAAATTCTAGTTTGTCGAGCCCGGTGACCGATGCGACTCGAGCAGAATATTTTCTCGGCGTCCGTCACCGATCCGGCATCCAGCCCGTAAAATAAACGGCGAAGTTCGACCAGAACAGCATCGAATATTCCGTGTAAATTGTAGTTAGATCGTCGATACCACCGGTGACCGTCCTCGTTCGCAACGAGCAAAGTGTATAGCGAAGCGATCTCGCGGGGTTACAGACGCATCGGCGCCCACGTATGGGCGCTCGTCGCCCATTCGGCTCTTTTCCCCTCCACTGATCAATGCCGTTTAGTTTCTAATATCGCTTCGAACATTCGTGGAACATTCTCTTCCGAAGATACGGCGATCCGCGGAACTATCTTCGTTCGAGGCGCTTCGACGTTCTCTATCCAACAAGGGCGAACTGTCCGGCGAATGAACGCTTGGAACTTCATCTACCGGAATCCGAATAATCGGATTTTTTACGTCAGCGCTTATCGATTGGGAGTGTATTAATTGGTTTTTTTTTCTGCTGCTGTCGAAACCTGTGTTATCGAAAAGTAAACCGGTCGCGAGGATGTATGCACGTTAAGCTGCATGTTTTTGTTGAAATGATCGCTGTTTAATCTTCCTAATGACACTGTCGCAAGCGAACTGTTCTACTACTACAGTAATGTCTCCCTAACTGACGTTCAGATTGTCCACAAAAATGGACAATTTTGGAAGAGGAGATGCGATTGGTCGAGCCTTGTGGCTTGTTTTTTATGGTTATCGATTGTCAACGACTATAAAAACGAGTTGCAAGACTCGAATAATAATTAATAATAGCCAATAATAAATAATAAATAATAATAATAATATATAATAAATAATAATAATATATAATAAATAATAATAATATATAAAAAATAATAATAATATATAATAAATAATAATAATATATAATAAATAATAATTCCCATAATATTCCCAAATTGTCCATTTTTGTATGCAATCTGAGCGTCAGTAAGGGAAACATTACTGTATCGAGGCAATTGTGGCAAACCATCGAAATGACGACTAAAAAGTGACGAAATTTTTTAATTTATGATTATTATTATATCTATATATTATTGTTATATCTATATACAATTATTATTATATCTATTATAATTACTATATATTATTATCATACCGTAAAGATACGCAAATGTTTCAGTAACGCATGTGTTAAAATTCAGAATAAACGTCTGATCGTTACTTTTATAAACTAATATAAAACAGCTGTTCCTCTCGTGCTTCGTGAATCTAGCGTTAATGAAATTGATAAATATTTACGAAGCGATTGTGCTGCAAGACGTTCGTAGACGCACGGACTCATCGTTACTTTCTCACATAATACAGGAAATGTCCGTTCACCGGGATGTGCTCGTTTATTGAACAGATCTCGCCCACAATTTCTCCCCGGCAAGAAGCTCGAACAAACCCGGCGCGATCGTTGTATCAGCAACGCTTCTCCAAGCTAAACAACCAGGAAGACGGTCTAATTTCGTCGACTGCATAATCCAATTGATTTCGCCGCGAATGTCGCTCCGCCGGCGAATGTTTCGGGGATGATATCACGAGCTTCTCAAGGTCTAAAGTTTAAATCGTGCAAGTAGGTGTTTAACTGGCCGATGACGTCAGAGAACGCGCTACCGTGGGCAAAAGACTTTGTACGTGGGTGTATGGAAACGAGAGAGAGAGAGAGAGAGAGAGAGAGAGAGCAGACGGAGACGCCCCGAGAACAGTCGTAAACACATTCGACGGGCATAGGGAGACCTCTCTGTGGCCGATGGCTCGCATAAAACATGCATGGAAGACCGAACAGACCGTGGAATTCGAACGTCGTGTAAGCTGATTAATTAAACAGTTGCATCGATCTGGACAGCGTGAACTGTGGCCGTTCTCGCCGTTTCGCTTTCGAATTAATATATTTCCTGAACTATAAATGGCACCGTTGGGATCGCGACGGGCCGTTCCGATCCGTCTGAAAAGAGGGGGAACACCGTGGAACAAATGTCAGGGTCCCGTGCAATAAATTTCACATTTATCTTTTATTATTTTTATCTATTTTATTTCAAATATTATTTTATTTTATATAATATAATTTTATATAATTTTATTATATATTATTAATAATAATAATATATATTAATAATAATATTAATAATTATTATTAATTAATATATATATATAAAATAGATAAAAATAAATGTGATTAAAATAGAAAATATATTAATATATAATATATTAATTATTAATATTATATATATATAATGTATCAAACATAATACAACAGTACAGTAAATTCTTCCTAATTTTCTCTCAGCTTGTAAACAAAAATGAGCAATTTAGGAAGAGAAAATACGATTAATATAACCTTGTACCTCGTTTACAAGCTGAAAAAAAAATTAGGGAGAATATACTGTACTCCGAAATTCTTTTAAAATCTTTACAGATTTGTATTTCGCTTACTCATTTTTGCCATAAATGCATGGAATCCGCAATATACACACAATTGTGGCAACGTTCATAGATACTCATTTGAAGTAGCTTCTTCCTTTACAAAAATGTTCTCCGAGGCACCGTTAACGAGTTATCAACGAAAAACAGTGACCAATAAGAATCGAGTACGGCTGACACGGGCGGCCCAGCCAACCAGCGCGCGAAGCACAGTTCCGCTCATTGGCTCGGTCGCCTCGCGCCAGTTGAGCTGGGATTCGACCGCCTCGACCGCTGGCGCCGTTGGCTCGGTCGCCTCGCGCCAGCTGAGCTCGCCTCTCATTGGTCACAGTTTTTCATTAATAACTCGTTAACGGTGCCTCGGAGAAAATTTTTGTAAAGGAAAAAGTTGCTTCAAATGACCCGAGGAACCCGCCACTTTCGGATTGCGAGACATTTTTGGGACACTCTGTATAACGTATATCTGTAAAAATTTAATCAGTCGAGTCTGGTTCGACATAGAATCCCAAGGGATTAGTGTGCCATACTTATCTCTCGTTGATCACGTAAAAGGCCTTTCCCCTCGTTGATAAAACAAATGAACGATTATTATTATTATTATAAAATTGTTGTGAAAATGAAAGAGTAGGTAACGGTGTGAAAGCAGCATGAAACAAGAGCAACAGAACGCTCGGTGCTCTCGTAGTCCTTGCTCTCGAAGGATCTCCGGGTTCCGAGCACCTCTGCTCCCTTTGGTAGCCTTCGGTCACCGTTGTTGACCTTTCTGGCCATCTTTGGTCACCATCCGTGACCACGCTTTCATCGACTGCCTTCATCCTCCCACCCGATGTCGCGTGAAAGGGTCCGGTAGTCCTTGGATGTTCTTGCGGCCTTCTTTGACGAACATCGCAAACTTTCTAGAATCGTGCTTTGGCCGCTAGTAAATTGTGCTCGTCCTACTTCCGTAATCGAGGCTGCCAGGACCCTAAACACTCTCCCGGGCAGGCTCCGAGATCCTTTACCGTCCTGCAACGGTATATTATCAAGATAGCGGCAGTATGTAGTCTCGACCATAACCAGCACCCTGCACATTATGAACGTATCATTTCTGTGCATTGGCGTAACTACGCAGCGAACAAAAATACGAATTAGCCGCAATGTGTTCAGAGCAAAAAATTAGCAGTTCGTCTACTGAAAAATTTACTTATATCGCCTATTACAGTAATGTCTCCCTAATTGATAATTACAGTAATGTATAACTAATTGACGCTCAGGTTGTCCACAAAAATAGACAATTTAAGAAGAGAAAATACCATTATTCGAGCCTTGCAACTCGTTTTTATTGTTTCCAATTGTCAACAATTATAAAAACGAGTAATCCTAAATTGTTCATTTTTGTGGACAATCTGAGCGTCGATTAGGGAGACATTACTGTATTAAATGTAAGTCGTTTGATAAAGCTCCGTCACCTTCGAGAACAGCGAAATTAATGGAAATTAAAAATTGCAATTAATATAAATATTCGCTGATTATCATTTGTTTTCGCCATAAAATATTTGTTTTCCTTCGCGTTACTGAGCCCTAACCGGGAATTATTGAAGTGCATAAGAATTAGTAAAATCTTGCGTTAGAAGAAAAAATAATAAATATATAATAATAAATATATATAAATATATATATATATATAATATAATAATTAATAATATAGTTATAATAATATAATAATATAATAATGAATAAAATTTATTATATATATATATATATATATATATATATATATATATCATCGTTTTCAAATTGTTTTTCTTTCTGTTGTATATTTGTCTTATTTTTAATAATTATGTTTATACCTTCCTGCTGTTAATTTTAACAGTAAATAACCGTACAAATAATTATTGTAAAACGTGCGACCATGTGCATGCACGATCTATAAAGATTATATACATATACATATATTCAAAGGATCCGAAGGACAAGGATCCTAGCTACGCTAATACTTTCCTGCCAACTTGACAGAGAATTGTCAAGAACGTTTGCGAACTCGGAACAGGCAGAAACGACAGGCATGTGAAACGGTTTGTCGCGTGTTTTATTTGCACTCCAACACTGGACAGCATTCGTAAAGTTTTGATAGCGGCTCGACGCGAGGCGACGCGACGCAACGCATCGTGTCGGAGACGTTTATGGCAATTCCTCGGAAGCTCGGTGTTATCCTCGTTAGCCGTGATGCGATGTGATTCGCGCAGCACGTGTGCCCGGGGCCCCCTCGATTTCTCTGTAGTTAGGCGCGCGCGTAACGCTCGTGCTTTATCGTCGCAGGATCGATTCTTTCGTAACCGGCTGCATCGGGATGAAAAGTCGCGTGACCGTGGCACGGCGGAACCGGTTCCGAGATACCAGCCAGTCCTCGACTTCGTTTCGCGATCCTTTCGGTTTCTTTCGGTTCTCGTTGCGCGAAACTGCCCTCCCGGCCGCCCACGCGACTTTGTTCACCTTTTCGCTCGGATGAAAGTCGAAGAGAAAAAATCGATCGCAGACGATTCAGAGAGAGAGAGAGAATGAGAGGGAGAGCAAAAGAGAGCGGGAGAGAGAGAGCGCGCGAGGGAGAACGAGGGAGAGAGCAAAAGAGAGTGAGAAAGAACAAAAGAGTGCGAGAGCGAGAGGAGCGCAAAAGAGAGCGAGAGAGAACGAGAGAGAGCAAAAGAGAGCGGGAGATCGAGAGAGAACGAGAGAGAGAGAAAAAGAGAACGAGAGAGAGAGCAAAAGAGAGCGAGAGGGAACGAGAGGGAGAGAAAAAGAGAACGAGAGAGAGAGCGAGAGGGAACGAGAGAGAGAGAAAAAGAGAACGAGAGAGAGAGAGCAAAAGAGAGCGAGAGGGAACGAGAGAGAGAGAGCAAAAGAGAGCGAGAGGGAACGAGAGAGAGAGAGAAAAAGAGAACGAGAGAGAGAGAGCAAAAGAGAGCGAGAGGGAACGAGAGAGAGAGAGAGAGAGCAAAAGAGAGCGAGAGAAAGAGCAAAAGGGAGCGAGAGAGAGCAAAAGAGAGCCGGAGAGCGAGAGAGAACAATGGAGAGAGCGAAAGAGAGCGGGGAGAGAGAGAGAGAAAGAGAGAGTGGCTCGTTTGGGAATACGGTATTCTCTTTAGAACCGCATCGAGACTGACGTCACGTTTCGACGAGTGGAAGAAACACTGCCAGTTAGATAATATTAACACACGACGCGGCACGTGCTCGCGCGATTCGAAGAAAAACTGATAAATCGTCGGCGGCGCTAATCAGTTCAAGGTAGACACTTTGTTGTCATAATTCTCCTACAGGTGTACGGCAGAATTCGGAATTACATGTTCGAATTGTTTCGAATAAACATTTATCCATGAAAATTATCCGATCGAATACTTTTTAACCGATTATTTTATTCGACTGTCGATTATTCGTCATTATTTATTCTATCTATTTATTCGTATAAATTATTCGAATAATTCTGTAGTCGAATAAACTCACTCCTATAGACCAGAATACTCGTTTAACCCCTTGACATACCATTTCCCTCGCAGTCACTGCGATTAGAAATTTTTCGATCGCAATCATTCCTTAGAAGGAAAAAAAAATTAATGCTTATAGTGAGTCCAAATGTACTCGAATGCTTAAATATTGATGATAAAGGATTAGAATTTTATTTCACTTTCAAAGGATAGTTATTTATGTAATTATTTATTTATTTAATTATGTAATTCTATTATTTATACTCAATTTATAACAATTTATACTCGATCAGTTATTACTTAAGATCTTTACGAGTCGGACTCGTCAAAGTACGGCAAGGGGTTAAAAGGGCACGGAACTTGTACGTGTAAGATCATTATTAAGAATAATAGCCTCGTGACACAGAACGGATAGGATAGATTTGTTACCACGAGCAATGAACAACAATATTATAGGCACGGACGCGAGCAGCATAGTTTCTCGCGTGCTAATGACACATTCCAGCTGTTTCTAGTGTATTTCTTTCGTCACGAAACGCACCACTCCACGATTGGAAATTGTTTCCTGCGCGCGATCCGAAGCGCTCGAACGGGTAAAATAGATACAACCATAATTGAAAGTTGCTAAATAAGCGGGCCGGACGACGGAGAACCGGACGGATTCGTGGCTGTGTAATTAAATTCGTTAGGCAGAAGGAACAAATTGGATTTTCTTTTTATATTCACCGCGAGTAGAGCGCAGATCTTTATGCAAAATATAAATTATAATTGCGCCTGTTGCAAGAAACAGGAGCCACGCCAATTCACTTTATTTATCGACCAGTTGGAGTTGCAGCTACGCATTTTTCTCAGTAATGCATGAAATTTGCATAGAATTCGCATTTTAAGTATGGGGAAGTATAATTAATTTATGTATATTTTTTTAATATATTTTTCCATTTACTTTTCTGTTTTTTCTTGTGTACTAATTCTTTCTTGTTTTTTTATTTCATAATATTGGGATTGTGGCTTGGATTATTTCTCAAATGGATATGATATGATAATTCTTTTTTTTTTAAATTTTATTTTTATGAAAAATAAATGAAAATAATATATATATAATTATAAATACAATATATAATAAATTTTAAATGACTGAGCGACTAAATTCAACTAAGAGACCGGCGACAGAAAATCGCCTGCTTATATTATATTACATTATATTATATTATATTATATTATATTATATTATATTATATTATATTATATTATATTATATTATATTATATTATATTATATTATATTATATTATATTATATTATATTATATTATATTATATTATATTATATTATATTATATTATATTATATTATATTATATTATATTATATTATATTATATTATATTATATTATATTATATTATATTATATTATATTATATTATATTATATTATATTATATTATATTATATTATATTATATTATATTATATTATATTATATTATATTATATTATATTATATTATATTATATTATATTATATTATATTATATTATATTATATTATACCCTTTTTGGTGTGGTCTTCTCCACCAATCAAAGACGGCCATTCATCGCGTTTTACATTGTATACACGATACTGGGATCACTAACAGTCAGAGCACGATGTGCTCTAACGACACTGGTGATGATGTATCGCGGTATCCACAATGTGTCCCAAAAATGTCTCACAATCCGGAAATGGCGGGTTCCTCGGATCATTTGAAGCAACTTCTTCCTTTACAAAAATTTTCTCCGAGGCACCGTTAACGAGTTATTAACAAAAAAACAGTGACCAATAAGAATCGAGTACGGCTGACGCGAGGCGGCCCAGCCAACCAGCGCGCGAGACCCAGTTCCGCTGATTGACTCTGCCGCCTCGCGCCAGCCGATCTCGCCTCTCATTGGTCAGCGTTTTTCGCGAATAACTCATAAACGAAGCCGCGGATTGTAATTTCGCTAAGGAAAAAGTTACTTCAAATGACCTCGGGAACCGTCCACTTCCCACTTGAATAACAATTTTTGGACATGATAATTCCGATAACAAATGCAAGGTGTTCGATGCCCTATAGAATTGTTTCCGATGATCGGAGAGATTTTATAATTTCGCAAGCCCCGAGGCTCGACCTATTCGAATGGCTCGTGTTTCGCCGGGCGAAGCTCCCGCGTCGAAAAATATCGATTAAACGGTTTCGTCGGCGATCCGTAGGGGTGGCCCTCGACCAGTAAGAGGGTCACCATTTCCAGCGAACCACCGCGGGGCGGTGGCGGCAAACAACCATAGGCCCGAATAGGGTGACAATCTGTCTCGAGGCAAATTCCCCGTTTTATCGTTCCGCAAGGTCGCCTCTCCTCGATATTCTCGACGTGCCTCGATGTTCTCGGGGCAGCACGCCGCAGTGTCGCGTCGCGCGCGGCTTTTTCCCCGACAAACAGAGCAACCTCTGTCTCGGCGAAACTCGGTTTACGGCGCCGTAAAGGACAGAGTTCCCTTGAAAGTACTCTCGCGCGGAAACCACTCGCTTTATGCATCGAAAGGTTGATCCGTCTCTCCTAATTGGTTCCCCGCTGGCACCGACGCTCCGAGAGAGAACGCGTGCGCGCGTGCAAGGGATTAATTGTAGGCCTCGTCGAGAACACTTCAACATTTTGCCGGCGGTATTTCTTTCTTCGAAACTGCGACATTTGTACGGAGCAGCAATTTGTCAGTCGAGCCTTCGTTAACAGAACCACCGAGCCCTAAGCGGGACCAACGTCGTGTGTCGTTCGTTTTTTCTTTAGATAATAATACATTTATCTACGGGATAAATACGCTACAGTAATGTCTCTATAATTGACGCTCGTCTTTATAGTTATAAAAACAATTATAAAAACAAGGCTCGAGTAATCGTATCTCCTCTCCCCAAATTGTCCATTTTTGTGGACAATCCTAGCGTCAGTAAGGGAGACATTACATTACAGTGATTTTTAAGCATAAATATGGACAATTTGGGAAGAGGAGATACAATTATTCGAGTCTTGTGGTTTATTTTTGTAGTTGTAAAATGTCCACAATTATAAAAACGAGCCGCAAGGCTCGAATAATCGTATCTCCTCTTCCCAAATTGCCCATTCTTGTGGACAAACTGAGCGTCAGTAAGGGAGACATTACTGTACAGTAATTTTTAAGCATAAAAATGGACAATTTGGGAAGAGGAGTTACGATTATTCGAGCCTTGCGGCTCGTCTTTACAGTTATAATTTACAATTATAAAAACAAGGCTCGCAAGGCTCGAATAATCGTATCTCCTCTTCCCAAATTGCCCATTCTTGTGGACAATCTGAGCGTCAGTAAGGGAGACATTACTGTACAGTAATTTTTAAGCATAAAAATGGACAATTTGGGAAGAGGAGATACAATTATTCGAGTCTTACGGTTTATTTTTGTAGTTATAGATTGTCCACAATTATAAAAACGAGCCGCAAGGCTCGAATAACCGTATCTCCTCTTCCCAAATTGCCCATTCTTGTGGACAATCTGAGCGTCAGTAAGGGAGACATTACTGTACAGTAATTTTTAAGCATAAAAATGGACAATTTGGGAAGAGGAGATACAATTATTCGAGTCTTACGGTTTATTTTTGTAGTTATAGATTGTCCACAATTATAAAAACGAGCCGCAAGGCTCGAATAATCGTATCTCCTCTTCCCAAATTATCCATTTTAGTGGACAATCTGAGCGTCAGTAAGGGAGACATTACTGCACAGTAATTTTTAAGCATAAAAATGGACAATTTGGGAAGAGGAGATACGATTATTCGAGCCTTGCGGTTCGTCTTTACAATTATAATTCACTATTATAAAAACAAGGCTCGCAAGGCTCGAATAATCGTATCTCCTCTTTCCAAATTATCCATTTCTAGGCGCAATCTGAGCGCGAATTAGGGAGGAATTATTGTATCCAGTAGTCTAAGTGTACCTTTTGCGATTTTCGGCAGTTCGATCATTTCGGTACCATTTTCTCTCAAAGAGTGCCGCGTCGTGCCACGGAATTCAGCCCCATGGAAGCTCGAAAATTAAATTGTCCTCATAAATAAAGACTTTAATGGATTCGGCGTAACGGGATTAACGGAGATGCGAGAGTGAAAATAGATGGAGCGCGCGGTTTATCGTTCGAAGCCGAAAAAAAGCTCCACGGAAAATGAACGAAGATTAAAGAGGAGTTCCGACGGATTTAACATAATAGAAGATATCGATCGACGGATCGATCGATCGATAGATCGAGCCGTGAAACCGGAGAAATCGATTAGTATCACGGCTGGCACGAGAGGGCTCGATTAGCTAATGGCGATTTACCAGGCTCGACTTTCTTCCCCGGTGGCGCTCTTCTAGTCGCCGACTATTTGGTTGGCCTCACGTGTTGCACGAATGGCTCGGTGCCAAAGGGTGTGCTGACACACACGCCAATTTGCGGAATTACTCGATAACCGTATCAATATAATAACGCGACGTATCGACGAAACACAGTGTCGTTAGCTTCGATCGAACGTTCGTCGCGCAACGCGTGTGTGTGCGAGCTCTGCGTTACCTGATCTTACGGAAAAAGCAGATTTCTCATCTCGGGGCCAATGGGGCGTGGCTTCATTGCTCTCAATTCCGTAGGAGCAAAAACAGAGTCCTGATAGAGGATTATATCTACCTTGGCGGAGAGGCGTGGTTCGCTTTGCCCTCGTCTTTAACGGGCTGGGAACAATCGGCTACCTATCGGCTAGGTCTCAGTCGAAGAAGGAGTTTTCGGGATAAAGCATCGATATTGAACGATACAGTAATTAACAGCAGAATAGTGATCTCTGTTTCACGTGTGCCTAATGTACACATACAGTCTCGCAATCCAAAAATAGGGGATTACAATTATGAAAATGAGGCGCAAGGCTCGAATAATCGTAAATTCCAAAATTATCCATTTTTATGCGCAATTTGAGCGTCAATTAGGAAGAATTTGGGAAGAATGGATACGATTATTCGAGCCTCGCGGCTCATTTTTATAGTTACCGATTGTCAACAATTATAAAATGAGGCGCCAGGTTCGAATAATCGTATCTCCTTTTCTCGAACTTATCTCTTTTTTGTGCGCAATCTGAGCCTCGATTAGGGAGAATTTACTGTAATTTGAAAAGAAAACGGTGATTGTAGCATTAGAGCTCGACGATGCGACGTTGAACAGGATTTTCATGCGTCACGTTCTGTTTGTTTTCTTTTACAGCGAAGGTAGGGAAATGGTACGCGTGTCGTTGCTAGGGCCACAACCTTCACCGACAACGCCCGGCGTATTTCAGGTGCAGCCTATCGCGATATCGAGGACTCAGCCGATCGACATGGACACCGTTCCGGCGGAACTCCTGACCACGCACACCGAGCACACGGCTCCCGCCTACCACACGCAAATAAGGTAAAGTAACCTTTACCTTTACCTTCTCCGTGTCTCTAGTCCCATCGGAAGGTCTGTCAACGAGGCGACGGGGTAGATACAAACACGTGTGCAGGACAGAGACAGTTGAAAAAATTCCGACGCCGAGATCAAGATCTCTGTAAATTATAAAATTACACGAAAAATCAGTTTTTATAGGGTCGCTCGGTATCTGTGGATACATATCTTATATTGGGTTGGCAACTAAGTAATTGCCGATTTGTTCAATGAAATAAAAAATTTTGTTTTACTTGGAACGAAGTTTAATCTGTAATGTATTTTCCATTTTGTTCGATGACCTTTCGCCATCTCTCCGACAACTTGAAAATTCCACGCTCGTAGAAAGTCTGATCCTTTTCGGCCAAAAAATGAGTTAAGTGAGATTTTACAGCGTCATCGTCGTTAAAAGTTTTACCACGAAGGGAGTTGTCCAGGGATCGAAATAAGTGGTAATCCGATGGCGCGAGATCTGGGCTATATGGTGGGTGTAACATCGATTCGCAACCAATATCCATCAATTTTTGCCGAGTGGACAAAGACGTGTTACGATCGACCAATTCTGATCGCTTTTCCTTGACCGCTGCATTCAATTTGTCCAGCTGCTAACATTCACGGATAATAAAAAATAACATAATAATAATAATAATAATAATAATTTTACAATATAACATTTATGGATATCATAAAAATGGGAGTGAGAGACATCTATAACTGAAATCGACAATTACTTAGTTGCCAACCCAATAAATAAAATTTGCTAACTGCAAATTCTTCTGTTAGTATTTGCTATGTAAATGTTATATGGCGTGATGCAAACTGCGGCGAAGGTTCACTGCCGATAAAGCGGTTCTAGAAAATGTTCTGCAAATATTTCATAAGACAGTTCTCTTAGATGTTAGAAGTCACGGTCATACAATGAACATTCGTGTCTTCTAAATTGCAAGAAAATTCGATTCTTCCGTTACGGAAATCTCGGAATTAATGTAAACGTGGACGTGCGAGAAACAAAAATTGCGTCTACGTTTGTGAGGTGAATTTATTTATTTATTTATTCACTATGGAATATTCGCTATGATAAAACCCAAATGTAATAGAACTGCAAAATTACGCATCGTTCAAGATAAAATGGATATTAATATAAAAAGTTATAGACTGGTTATAGACTGTGGATTTTTAAAGGAAGTGATTGTTAAGAGTCAAGGAATTCTAAAGTCCGAACTACTCTCTTATCACGTTGGATAGACTGTAGTCTCGCCTCGTTCCGCCTTATTTCGTCTCGTCTTGTCCCGTTTGATTCGCTTCCATGAAACCCAGCGATCTGCTGAAGCTCGTCGACGCGCAGAACGAGTGGCTCGCCCAGCCGCTATCGTTCGGCCTATCGGTCGATCTCGATGGCAAGCTCTCCGAGCAACAAGCGCGATTATTCTCGGGGATTAACGGGCACAGAGAGTCCCAGAGATTCGACGCCGGCCGGAAGTTCTTATGGAATTGATCGCCGGAGGGGATAGGCCGTCGTCTCCCGGTAAACGCTTCGCGGTGCCAAAAGACGATTCCGAAGCAATCTCGGCCGAAGGAAATCCTCCAAAAAGTTGGAGAGTCGTTTCTCTTATTAATCACGCCACTATAGTGGCTTCCGCGGATGTCATCTCTCTGGACGACGCGCCACTATAGTGGCTTGCTCTAGTAGCTCACTCGCTCATCGTTCGAATCAAATAATCGTCTTCATATGCATTGTTTCACACTTCTTTTGTCTTCGCATCGATTTACAACAGTCTACAGGGTGTTCCAAAAATGTCTCGCAACCCGGAAATGGCGGGTTCCTCGGATCATTTGAAGCAACTTCTTCCTCTACAAAAATGTTCTCCGAGGCACCGTTAACGAGTTATCAACGAAAAACAGTGACCAATAAGAATCGAGTACGGCTGACGCGAGGCGGCCCAGCCTACCAGCGCGCGAAGCCCAGTTCCGCTCATTGACGCGATCGCCTCGCGCCGGCTGAGCTCGCCTCTCATTGGTCACTGTTTTTCGTTAATAACTCGTTAACGGTGCCTCGGAGAAAATTTTTGTAAAGGAAAAAGTTGCTTCGAATGGCCAGAGGAACCCGCCACTTTCGGATTGCGAGACATTTTTGGGACACAGTATCAGTATCAGACTCTGTACAGTACACATCAGACTCTGCCGACCAGAGAAATAGCCTCGCACAGAATTCAGCCGTACCTAAAAGGTTAAAAACAAAACCTTCGAATCGGCTTCGAAAGATGCACTGCTCGGCTGTTCCCGTCCGATCGCCGGCTCTGCGCCTCTGTCCGCAAGAAATGTCCGATAGAAACTTGAAACAGTTCTTACGTTGCTGTCGCGGCAACGAAGATCGCGATAGAAAACATTAAATTTCTATCCGATCGTGGTTTTTGTTAATCAGGACGTTCGTTATAGTCTGGTAAATCGCAATTACTTTCGCTGTAATTGTGTTGATCGTTGCAGTGCTTCCACGGAGTATGAAAAAATTCTAACGGAGAAAGTCATGGGTTCTTAATTTATTTTTCCGTCTCGTTGCAACAACGTGCGCTGATTTAAAATTGCTTTCTTTACGTAAGGTGTTAGGTCGTACGGAAAGTTCGTTTCAATTCGATCATGAATTCGATGAAACGGTCTCCGTGAAATGTGAAACGAACTCTCCGAGCAACCTAATAGATTGCTTCCGAACAAACTGTATAGTAGATTGTTCGGAAAGTTCGTTTTATAATTCATTTAGGATTCGTCTCATTAAATTCATATAAAATATTCGAAACGAGCTTCCTGAACGAAACATAATACAGTAAATTCTCACTAATTTATATATATATAATTGCTTCCGAACAAACAGTATAGTAAATTGTTCTGAAAGTTCGTTTTATAATTCATTTAGAATTCGTTTCATTAAATTCATATAAAATATTTAAAACGAGCTTTCCGAACAAAACATAATACAGTAAATTCTCATTAATTCGCGCTCAGATTGCGCATAAAAATGGATAATCGTATCCCTTCTGAAATTCTCTCTAATTAAAAATAGATAATTTGAGAATTTACGACTATTTGAGCCTTGCGCCTCATTTTTATAGTTGTTGATAATCGGCAACTATAAAAATGAGTCGCAATAATCGTATAATAATAATAATCGAATAATCGTATCCCTTCTTCCCAAATTCTCACTAATTCGCGCTCAGATTGTTCCCCAAAATGGACAATTTGTGAAAAGAAAATACGATTATTCGAGCCTCGAATCTCGTTTTTATAATCGTCGACGATCGACGACAAAATTGTCCATTATTCTTTAAAAACTGAAGAAAAATTAGAGAGAATTTACTTTGTACAACGAAAGATCCGAGGCGAGATATCGCGAAATTATGCGAATAACCTCGATAATATTTGATGCGCGTACCCCGTTCTTGTTGTGCCGCCATGCTAATTTCTCCACAACGTAAATAACAATAACAACAGCGCCGTGCAATTTGTGTTCGCCGAGAGAACAGGATGTTCGGAGACTCGCGTCCCTTGCAAGCGTTGCTGATAAAGGGTGGAATATTTACGGTGATAATTAAGGGTGTGTAGTATCACGATGGTCCCGTCGCCGCGGCGGAATGAGAGCCTCTGTCTTTCTTATAATTAGCTCCCTGCGCGCAACACCAGCGAACCCCCCCGTGTTGCTCTTAATGGACCGGAAGTGACGTACCGTCCCCTCGTTCTCTTCTCTTTCCACACCGTCTTTCCCCGTTCCTCCCTTTCTCTTGAGCATGATGCACCCTGCACCGGTGCTCTACCCAATTTGCTTACGATCGACTCCTCGGGACACGCTATCTAGTCCTCTATGGACACGGTTAACCGAATCACCGTTAGCCGTTCGTCACGTGCCTCGCGTCGCGTCGTGTCGCCTCGTGTCGCGTCGTGTCGCGTCGCAGCACATCGCGCCGCGTCGAGTCACGTCGCATAGAATCGCGCCGCCTCCCCTCCCCTCTCCGCGCGATCGGTTTACGAATCGGTAGGCCTGCCTCTGCCGCTCCATTTGCTTCTTAGCTGCCGCGAAACCGTCTCGCGAGTATCATTTTACCTCGCCAGTGTACGTTTTCACGTCTGCAACTAATCGTCGCGTATTTCCTCGCCGCGCTTCCGCCATGCGGATCGCTCCTGTTGCTCGTCACGACACTGCGATGCGACGCGTCGGGACCTACCGAACCGAATATACAACAGGTTCTCGGGAACGAATCGAGCGGCTATCTCGTCGATAATCGCCGCTCGGGGTCCGTCCGATGATCGACCTACTACGGTCGCTGCTACGTGAATCGAGAGAATCTCGCCGCGACCGTAAGCGCCGCGGAAGAATTATCCTCCGAGGCTGAAAAAAGGGGCAATAACGCGATCGATATTTCTCCGAGGGGTGAGTGCAACGTCCTGGCGGTCGGCCGCATTTTTTTCCGCACTCGGACAGGGCACGAACGCGACCGGTCGGTGTCGTCTCGTCTCGTCGCGTCGCGTTGTCTTTAAATAGGCCGAGTGACCCTCTTACGCAAGTCGCACGCACGCTTAATAGCTGTATCAAACGCGTTGCGAAGGCGTATTACGAAGTCGCGACGCTGCCAGTTATCGACCTATTCGGTAATCGGGAGAGAGGCAGCCTCGATTCCGGAGGCACACAGTTCCTTGGGACGGCGGCGCGCGGAATCTAGCTCGAGAGCGAGCGAGCGGGCCGGCAGCAGTCGGCTTCTCGAAAGGAGGGTGGACACCGTGTTTGCACAGGGAAATCTCTGGCTCAAGGACCCTGGGAACAAAGGGGCGACAATATCGTTACGAGTGGGCGTGTTACAGAAGTAATGGGCATCGACCCCAGCGACGAATCCAAAGTTTCTGAACCGTGGGCGCGCGCGAGTTTCCGCGGGTCCGTCGAACTTGGCACGAGCGCCCAGCTCTTCTCTCACTATCTCTCTCTCTCTCTAGCCATCTCTCTCTCTCTAGCTCTCCCTCTCTCTCTCTCTATCTAGCTCTCTCTCTCTCTCTCTCTCTCTCTCTCTCTAGCTATCTCTCTCTCTCTCTCTATATATATATATATATAGCTCTCTCTCTCTCTCTCTAGCTCTCTCTCTCTAGCTCTCTCTCTCTTTAGCTCTCTCTCTCTTTAGCTCTCTCTCTCTTTAGCTCTCTCTCTCTCTCTAGCTCTCTCTCTCTTTAGCTCTCTCTCTCTAGCTCTCTCTCTCTCTAGCTCTCTCTCTCTTTAGCTCTCTCTCTCTTTAGCTCTCTCTCTCTTTAGCTCTCTCTCTCTTTAGCTCTCTCTCTCTTTAGCTCTCTCTCTCTCTAGCTCTCTCTCTCTCTCTCTCTCTAGCTCTCTCTCTCTAGCTCTCTCTCTCTCTCTCTCTATATATATATATATATATATATATATATATATATATATAGAGAGAGAGAGAGAGAGGGCTAGAGAGAACTAGAGAGAGAGAGAGAGAGAGAGCTATATATATATATATATATATATATATATAGCTCTCTCTCTCGCTCTCTCTAGCTCTTTCTCTCTAGCTCTCTCTCTCTCTAGCTCTCTCTCTCTCTCTCTCTCTCTCTCTCTCTCTCGATACCGCGCCTTTCGATTTTCCTTCTACCGTCGTCCCGCGACCGGAACATCGTACTTTTTCCCGACGCATTTGGAACAAAGAATTAGGTCGATTTTCGAATATATCGGCGCCGCTGCCGCTGCGATCGGAGCAACGAACTCTCCCGTGTTCCGGGGAACGCCGCTTTCGAGTAATAAATTCGTTCGAGTATATTTCCGAGCAGCGTCGAACGATTCGAAACGCGTGTCCGTTAAACGACGACGGGAGCGAGCAGAGCAAATGGTAATCAGATGTAGCAGCGTCAGGCGAATAAGCTATCAGTCACAGTTCCTTCGTCGTAGGCACAGGCAAACCTTTCGGTCGGTTTCGGTCACGGTTTTTCCAACATCGAATGTAAATGACGCGCACCGCTGAATATGCAGTTTTACCGGTTGTCAGTCTTGTAACGAGTAGATCGGCTGAATTTGGACCGGGACCTAGATTGGACCAGAACTATGATTCATTCGAATTGGAAGCAAGAACGAGGAACGTTGCACTTTCGAAGACCAGTTGGCTGCGTTCGACGAGTATACTCGTCCATGGAGAAGCGACAGTATTTTGTGTCGTTGGCTGTTTAAATTGTATAATTTTAGTGAAAACAAGAACATTCTGAAATTTCAAGATGTTTGGTATATTTTGAGGCCGGGGCAGAATAAGACAAACAAATAAAAAATATGAATAATTGTATGAATAATTCACGATACTGGTGCTCGACGTGCGGTATATGTTGACGTTAAGTGAGTAAGTAAATGTTAGTAATGAAATTGTTAATTCTATAAAATAAAATTATCTTTTTGGTCCAATATTTTAACAGCGATACTTACTCTATGTGTTTGACGAGTACGCCACGGTTAACTGGTTAAAACGGAATAACTACTTTTAAGTTGAATATGCGACTTCGATTCTTTTGAGATGTTAGACGGACAAGTAAGTTATTGAACAATGTCTGAAATAAATTTTTGCAAAAGTTGCAATTCGATGGAATGACGAAGAATAAAATTTGAGAAATTACGTTCCTCAACGGAAGCTAGTCTGTAGGTACGTATAACAAGGCTAAAACGAAGCTAAAATCAAGGCAGATAATCAGATTTGATCGTCAATTTAAAGAGGAATAGAGCATAGTTGATTATGATAAATCTAAGTAATATACAGAGTGTCCCGAAAATGTCTCGTAATCCAGAAATGGGAGGTTCCTGAGGTCATTTGAAGCAACTTTTTCCGTTGCGAAAATTTTCTCCGAGGCTTCGTTTACGAGTTATTAACGAAAAACACTGACCAATAAGAAAGGCGAGCTCGGCTGGCGCGCGACGTCCCAGCCAACGAGTACTCGGAACCCGGTTCCGCTCATTGGCTCGGCCGTCTCGCGTCTAATAATCTCGCCTCTGATTGGTCACTGTTTTTCGTTAATGACTCGCAAACGAAGCTGTGGATTGCATTTTCGCTAAGGAAAAAGTTGCTTCCAATGACCTCAGGAATCTCCTACTTTCGGATTGCGAGACATTTTTGGGACAACCTGTATATATATATTATAAAATAATATAAATAAGAAAAAACTAAAATATATATGTATATATATTCCAAAAATAGTCAATGACATAAATATATTATTTTGTACTTAGATTTATCATAATCAATTATGCTCTATTCCTCTTTAAATTAATATTCAAATCTGATTATCTGCCTTGATTTTAGCTTCGTTTTAGACTATTTTTTCATAAATTTTATTAAATATATAATATATTATAAAGTGTATCGTATGTATAAAACTGTAAGCATCGTAAGAAAGTGCGATACATGCAACAAACCGAATGTAAAAACCAAAGTCGATTTCAAGGCCAAAGAGACTGGAATAAATATACATACATATACTATCTCGTACTACACAACTGGTCCAATAAATCACTCTGCCTACAATCTAAATAAAAATAAAATCGTTTAATGCAATTTTTAAAAAATCAGTTCATTTTCAACCGTATCCGAACACTTTCTCGAGTTCTTAACAACAAAAAACAAAAAAAGAAGAATAGAACAAGACACCCCGACAGGAACTATTCCCAATAAAGAAAGCTCTGTCGCTCAAGAACGACTTTCATCGAGAACGACCAACCGGCGGGCTAGGCGAACGAAATCACAGGGTACACGATATCGGTCTCTCTGTAGGGAGATTTTTCGAGGAGCATTGTCGCGAGAGAGCGGTGACGGTCGACGCGTGACGGACAATCGACTCCTGTCTACCGATCAACGCGCAATTAGCTGCGAGCGACCTTTTCGTCGCGAGCGGCTTACGTAATCCTCGGTTGCTGCGTATTACCTGTGGAACGAGCTCGATCGTTCGCTGGAAGCCAGACCACGAGACGAGGAAACATTCTGGCGTTTGTATCGAATAAAAAAAAGGCACGCCGCACCGCGCCGCGCTGCGCCGGCCATCCCGTCGTTTCCTTTCCCATTGTCCTCCTTGGTCCGACGATTACATTGCTATCCACTCCGGCACCGAGTTACATAATCCTCGAGTCCTGACTTCCTCCGACGATAAAGCCGTTTCTCCGCGCGGCCGGATCGAGTCAACGGCGCTCTTCCATTTCTCCGGCAATTAGGCGATATACATATATATATAATATAATATATACATAATATATAATATAATATATATATAATATATATAATATAATAATATAATATAATATATAATAATATATAATTAATAATTAATTAATAATATATATATAATTATTATATTATATATTATATATATAATAATGTAATATAATATATTATATAATATATTGGGTGCAGAAAAAGTGTTCCGCGGGTGATCCAAGGTGACTCTATCCGTGATCCGTCATCGTGAAAATTTCCCGCCCTCCTAATCATTCAGTTGTCGCAAATTCGATAATCCAATCGAGAATCTACCGTCAGCTCTCTCTCTCTCTCTCTCTCTCTCTCTCTCTCTCTCTTTTTATCATTGCGCCCGATCTCGATCTAACGCATGCAACTGCGCAGAGACTTGCTGTTCTCTTCAACATCTTGCACTGTAACGAGTCGGACTTGCGATGAATATTTTATATACACTCGCTGACAAAAGTTACGATACATGGTACATACACAGATGCATATCCTTGCTTGCAGTTATAAGTCTCGCTATAATATGCACTTTCAATTCTACTGAGTTTAAAGTACATATTATATTATATGTACATTGTATATACATATATATATATATATATATATATATATATATATTATATATACATATTATACTAACATAATTTTAATTATTATTATATATATTAATTTATTATATTGTATATATATTGTATAATAATAATAATATTGTATAATTATTATTATTAATATATTATTATTATTATTATTATTATTATTATTATAATATATACATATGAAATTAGACTCAAAGTTTCTTAACTTTTGTCGGTAACTGTACGATCTGCGAGATATTCTTCTAAATCGAAACAAAATTAGATTCTTTCGTTAACAAGATTTAGGTCGCAAATGAAGACATGCAAAACAAAAATTGTCTGTTTCCACTATTGGGGATATAATTAACCCTTTGCACTCGAAGCTATTTTAACCGTAAACCTAGAATAATTTTTCTGACTTACAGTATTTCCATTTTATATGAAAAAGTGTTATTATATTATATATATAATAATATTGTGATATATAATATTATATTAATGTAATAATATATAATATATATATTATTATTATATTATTATCTATAATTATTAATTATAATATATATAATTATAATATAATATTTTTCATGAACACCACAAATTAAACAATGTGCCTCCACGCGCACCGCGTACGAAAAAAACCATTAAAAGGGCGAAAAATTACATCGAAGCAAATTGATAAATAGAGTTAAATAAAACGATCCTAACTACGCTCGATGATATTTTCGTCGAAAGGGTCCGCGGGTTCGGCGCGTTAAACTTTAACGAGCAATCGTTCAAAATCGTTAATTACAGGCGCGAGCTTCTAGGAATATTTTTAGGCGCGCCCGGCGGTTAAGTTATAATTACGATTCGACGGGGATAGAATTCGTGCGAGACAAATCCGATTGTGAGAGGGAACACCGAGTAACAAGTATCGTTCCTCGCCGAAATGGGGCAGAACTTTCCGGGCAGGCCTAATATGCGGCAACCGGATTAACCTTTTAGGTACGGCTGAATTCTGCGCGAGGCTATTTCCCTGGACGGCAGAGTCTGATGTGTACTGTACAGAGTCTGATACTGGTACTGTGTCCCAAAAGTGTCTCGCAATCCGAAAGTGGCGGGTTCCTCTGGCCATTCGAAGCAACTTTTTCCTTTACAAAAATTTTCTCCGAGGCACCGTTAACGAGTTATTAACGAAAAACAGTGACCAATGAGAGGCGAGCTCAGCCGGCGCGAGGCGATCGCGCCAATGAGCGGAACTGGGCTTCGCGCGCTGGTTGGCTGGGCCGCCTCGCGTCAGCCGTTCTCGATTCTTATTGGTCACTGTTTTTCGTTAATAACTCGTTAACGGTGCCTCGGAGAACATTTTTGTAAAGGAAGAAGTTGCTTCAAATGATCCGAGGAAGCCGCCATTTCCGGATTGCGAGACATTTTTGGGACACCCTGTAGACTGTTGTAAATCGATGCGAAGACAAAAGAAGTGTGAAACAATGCATATGAAGACGATTATTTGATTCGAACGATGAGCGAGTGAGCTACTAGAGCAAGCCACTATAGTGGCGCGTCATCCAGAGAGATGACATCCGCGGAAGCCACTATAGTGGCGCGTCGGGCCTAAAAGATTAATGTTAACGATCTCCGTCGAGACGCGTGCTTCCGAATGACGCATCCTCCGGCGGCCCGGAGTGCACATCCGCCAAGGATGCAGATACGATGTTCGACGGAGCCGCTGCCGGTAGATAGAAGGTAGGGCAAGCCGGTGCAACCTTTGCACAGCCGCGGGAACGTCGTAAAAAGAACGTGATCCGGAGAGCAGCCGTAACCGCAACGATCAGCTACGGTCTTACACGCAATTGGGTCCGACGGGGCGACCCTCTGGCTCGAACTTGAAGGGGTCTCGATGCCGCCGGTGCCGGTCACGGTGCCAACACGCTGCACCGGGTGATGGAGAGAGCCAATACAGCTGCACAAAAGTCGGGGCGCACGATTTTTCTATAGATTCGCATTAACGCTTTGATACTCGGGCTTTTTCACGCGAGGCCGCTTGCATCGCGATGCGCGATATCATGAATACCGACCGCGTACATTTATTTCAATGGGAGCGTTCAGACGGCGATACAATACTGCGCGATATCTTTCCTCGCTGTATCGCAGCAGCGTAAATCACATTTCGGACAATTTTATTATATCCCGATGTAAATTGCGTTCTCCTTTAACCGTTCGAGGTCCAGGGATTATTCAGAAAACACGGTCGAAAAATGCCGAACGGCGTGATAGCGCTTGTCTTAATTGATCGCGAAGAGAACGAAGCGGCGCGATAGCGTTCGTCGAGATTGACAAACAAAAGAAAAAGAAAAAGAAATGAAAAAAAAGCAGTCATTGGATGTGCGTGCGTCACTATAGTTTGATCGCGACACAGGATCTGAACAGCGCGATCGCGCTGCTTGGGACTCAAACGGTTAACTTTCTGTGGTCTGTTTTCTTTTTTGAGGAACTATAACACCTTTTTGTATTTACAAGGTCTATGCATGCTCCAATGTTCAGAAATTTGTTAGCTCAAGAAAAATTGAAATCGCACCTAAATTTTGAAAATAATTGGTTGAATAAGATCTTGGTGAACGCTCTGAAAGACATTCTCTGATCAACCAGCTGTAACTTTCACAGTTTTACGGCAAACCAGACCGTTCTTTCCAAAGATTCACATTGATACAGTAATGTCTCTCTAATTGACGCTCAGATTGTCCACAAAAGTGGACAATTTGGGAAGAGGAGATGCGATTATTCGAGCCTTGAGGTTCGTTTTCGTAGTTACAAATTGTCAAGAAATATAAAAACGAGCTGCAAGGCTCGAATAATCGTATCTCCTCTTTCCAAACTATCCATTTTTGTTCGCAATCTGAGCGTCAGTTAGGGAGACATTACTGTACAGTAGTTTAATCTTCCTGATGACACTGTTACAAGCGAACTGTTCTACTATTACAGTAATGTCTCCCTAATTGACGCTCATATTGTCCACAAAAATCAACAATTTGGGAAGAGGAGCCTTGCGCAATCGATCATCGCAACTCGTTTGTATAGTTACCGATTTACAACAGTTATAAAAACCAGCTGCAAGGCTCGAATAATCGCATCTCCTCTTCCCAAATTGTCCATTATCGTACGCAATCCGAACGTCAGTTAGGGAGACATTACTGTATCGAGGCAATTGTATTGCAACACGTGATATAAGATTTAGTGAAAAATACGCGAAACGAGCAATGAACGGTCACTTAACACTAGATTTACGGAAACCATCGAAATGACGACTAAAATGTGATGAAATTTTATAATTTACGATTATTATTACATCTATATGGCTCGTTTTTTATGGTTATCGATTGTCAACGACTATAAAAACGAGTTGCAAGGCTCGAACAATCGTATCTCCTCTTCCCAAATTGTCCATTATCGTACGCAATCCGAACGTCAGTTAGGGAGACATTACTGTATCGAGGCAATTGTATTGCAACACGTGATATAAGATTTAGTGAAAAATACGCGAAACGAGCAATGAACGGTCACTTAACACTAGATTTACGGAAACCATCGAAATGACGACTAAAATGTGATGAAATTTTTTAATTTACGATTATTATTATATCTATATGGCTCGTTTTTTATGGTTATCGATTGTCAACGACTATAAAAACGAGTTGCAAGGCTCGAACAATCGTATCTCCTCTCCCCAAACTGTCCATTATTGTACACAATCTGTGCGTCAGTAAGGGAGACATTACTGTACCTTGCAGTAAAAATTCGAAGATTCTGTCGTCATCGTCGTCGTCGAAGTTTCGATCGTCGATCCGTGACATTGTGCGGTGGTACCGTAGTACCGGGTGCATGTGCAAATAGCACATCGGCAATGGTAGGTACTATTAACAGTACCGCCACCACGAGTAGCACTAGCTAGCTACTACGCGGCGGCGGCGGAAGCAGGGGACAGTGTGAGCGAGAGAGAAGGAGAAGGAGCAACGCAGAAAGAGAGAGAGAGAGAGAGAGAGAGAGAGAGAGAGAGAGAGAATGAGAAACGAAGAGGAGTAGAGGAGAACAGAGAGGGCAGAGGGAGAGCGAAAGAGGCGCGCAGGAGAGGAGGAACGATCGATATAGCGTGGGTGGATGTGCAGAGGTGCGGTAGGACAGCCGCCAGTTGTGCTGTCGGCTGCATCAGCGGAGAACCGTGCTCTCTCGATCGGCTCGCAGATCGCGGATCGCAGATCGCAGCGCGCCGTGCCGCGGGTCTTCTCGCCTCTCTCTCCGTCGTAGTGTGCGGATCGGGATATGCGTCCAGGTGTGGACGAGGGTGCCCGAGGGTAGCTCTGTCACCGGGACAGCACCCTTCGCGCGACGACAGCTCGCCCCTCTCTTATCCCTCGCCACGGTGAATTCTCGATTCTCGAACGATGACGACGACGGTGCGGCGATATGCCAGTGGGGAAAACGTGTCAGCGCTCCGGGCGCGATTTCCGTCGCTCCCTCGCTCGACTTCCGGAACGCGGAGAGTGGTCCTTGCACTCTGTCACTGGTGTTCCATTGTCGTCCCTCGCCGCTGGGAGAATCCTCGACGGATCTCGAAAAAGGATCGCCGAAGGATCTCCGCGGAGATCATCTTCCTCCTCTCGTCTCCTCGTCTCCAGGACGATTGAAAGATCGCGTGACTCGCGTGCACGTTCCTCTTTGAACGACGAGGAGAGACCTCGAGTCGCTCGAGTTTGCTCTACTCGCACTTGTTTGCTCCTCGCCTCCAGCCGCGTTCGCGACCGGAAGACCGTCACGAAAATAGTGATGCAACCGTCGTTGCACCAGGCTCTTCCGGGTTCCGGCCCCGTGTCCGGAATATTTTCGGAACGTTTCGAAAATAAACGGCGCACACTCTCGCCGAATTGTTCGGACACCAAGGACGAAGTGCAGTTCTCGGCCTCTTAACGATTATAAGACGCGCGCGATCGGGACACGAAGGTGTTCGAGTTGCGTCCGCCGACGCAAAAAAACACCGGGCTACCCGAAGTGTGCTCGATCGAGCGCGCCTCGGAACGGTGCTGTTCCGTTGACCACGGGCTTTAATCAGGTGTAACGATATTGCGTAACGACGTTATTAAAGCGTCGACGATTATTTAATCTGTGGGAACGGTTTCGTGGAAACCGGCGGTGCTCGGCGCGCAGCGCGCCGCTCCGCTAGGTGTTTCATCTGGAAACGGTTCTACGACGCGGCTTCCGTCGAACAATGGCAATCCAGGTGAAAGCCTGAAATCTTTGATAGCGGCTGCGTCGATAGGACGGGCATAGAATTCGCGGAGCCTTGAATTCCATAGGACCGCGGGCACGCCGCGCGCGAGAGAGCCCTGCCTTCTCGAAAATAGAAACGGCGCGGCGCGGCTCTCTGTCCACCAAAGATAGAAGACAAAAGGAGCACGGCTCCTCGAGAACCATGACCTATCTCGATTCGCCGCTCGCGGATCTTCCTCGCGGCCGGGGAATTGTTCCCCGTTCCTTCGTGCAAGCGAGCCCGCTTTGGAAAAGTCTATTCGCGCGCGGATTCTCGACGATTCCCGACGATCTCTCCGAACCGAAACCGTTGCTGTTCCATCGTCCGTTCGACTCGCCGTATCATCGATAAGGAAAGGGTCTCCTGGTATAAACTAAAAAATCGCCCAAAGCGTATTTCGAGCGTTGCTGCGCGACGAATCCGACGTTTCAACGATCGGACCCGTCCGAAAGGGCGGCTCGTTCACGAAAGTTTGGGTTCGTCGGTGAACGGCGACGAATCGGAATCGACTCGGCCGTGTAACCGTACGTTAACCCAACGATTCAATGAAGTAGGCGGTGCAAATTGAGCATAATAATGGTCGGAGCGGAGTCAGCGGGTCGCCGCCGCGGCGCAGAAGGAAATCAATTCGCGTGTATCGGCGGAACACCACTGCCCTAGATGTCTATTTATCGTCGGCTCGATGCTGTGCTCGCGTTCGACCCTCGATGCTACGTATTCCCGAGGCTCCCCGCCGCGTTTTCTAGCCGCGATTTTCCCGGTTGAACGGGCGCGCACCGCACACACGTCGTCCGCCCGTCGTCGACGCAGCCGCGGAAAACGCGACCCGCAGCCTTACTCAAGGCGACGCGATGGCGCAATCGCCGAACAGCCTCGAACGAGCCCCTCCAACGAGCAAAGTTCCCTCTCGCTTTTCTCGCGTATTTTCCAGCTTCTGTTTCCCGGCCCGGCGAGACAAAGCGCGCCCGAGAGACCGACAAACATCCGGGACAAACAATCCCGGCGGCAGCTCGACGCGAAAATTTACGCGGACGTTAACGAATCCAACGGATCCTTGAATAATGTTCGTGCTCCGATGCGCACGTGTTCCTTGTTTATTTCAGGTGCGAACGATTTAGCTTCGTTTAGCACCGTTCGGCAATATTTCGGACGCCCGTCGAAGCGTTCGACGTCGTCTCAAGCATTTGCCGTGACATCTCCCGTCTTTGAGAACGTTTCCTCGATGACACGGCTCTCCGAATTTCACGGAAAATCGACCGGCGTACCTTCTTCTCTTCTCCGTCTGCCAAGGGAATCGTCCGAACGGATCGAGCGAAGCTTGCTCGGGCGGGGTGCGATCAGCTGATCCGCGCGCGCCTCACCTTGGCGAACTTTGCGGGGTCTCGCGCGGTTCGTGCATGTTTCAGCAGACCCCGGTCCGATTGGCCGCGAAGTCTGTGAAGTTTATCAAGGTGAAACCTGTTATCTATCGAAGAGGCAATTCCCGATATTGACCGAGTCGCCGTCGTCGCCGCCGTGCCGTGGAAAGTTACGAGCGAACGCCGAGGAATCACAGGCGTGGTGTGCTCGTTTGGGACCATCGGGGGCATCCTCGCGGCGTTCGCCGATCGATCCGGGACGCTTTCCGAAAACGAGCTCTCGTTTGGTCGCTCGAGACCCACCGTGCTCCGGTCTCGGTTCGGTACGCCGGCTGGTCGTTGGGAGGAAATGGACCGTGCGTTATACCGACGAAGAAGACACGCGAAAGGCTCTCTAATTACGTCGGAGTGGCTGATTACCGCGCGCGCGTTCCTCTCTGAACAGACGAACAAACCGAAAGAGATTTCGCCGGCGAGCGACTCTTTTATTTCGCTTCTGGTATCGGTGGGAGCATTCGAAAAAGCCAGTCGCGCGATCGGCGGAACAGGTAGGCGCGCGGCAGAAGCCTCGGGGAAACTGTTGATCGTCCACGCCGCGTCCCAGATACCGCGGCTAAAGCGATTATCATTTGCGTGGGCGGCTCGCGGAAACATTACGAAAAGATTCATACGGTTGGCGCGTTGCCAGCTGTATACGATGATCGCGGATCTGGAATCGGATGACAAAACCGTGCGTTCGGAGTCGTCCTCTCCTGTCTCGACGATCCCCGGTGGCTCCTCCAGGCTCGGGGGCGCGGGAGATAGGGTGCACAGGGGGGTGATCGCGGGTGTACGCATGTCAGCGACGAGAGAGAACGCACCACGGGGCACACACACAGGTGTGCCAGTGGGCCAGAACGGCGGGCAGCCGCGAGAACCGCGGGAACTACGAGAACTCGGAGCGACAGCCGTGACCCATATACTCACCCTCGTCGCGCGGCCACCCCCGGCCAACCCCATCGCTGGAACCGGCCAGACGAGAGCGTGGCCCGAGCTCGTCCGAGCCGAGTCGGGCCGGGCCGGGCCAAGCTGTCGCCACCGCCGCTTATTACGTACGCGGTGAGTCACGCGAATCGGGACACCTAAATACCACGGCCACCGAAGATAAAAGAATAAACCCGGCGTACGGCGAGAGAAACACGGTGAAGAACCAGCTACACACAACATAGTGATCAGCGATCTTCTTTCGGATCTTTCTTTGCCGCGATGTGGTTTTTCGTAAACGCGAGATCGTATTTCTTTTTTTTTGCCGCGCCGATGAATATTCATGTCGGTGGAACGGTGGAAACAACCCTGAACGTCGTCGCGGGCTGGTTACCTACTTTGAATGCTGTTCGCTGTTTTAAGTAGTGTCGTTACCTCGACGTAAACAGCATTGGTTTCCTATTCTTAATGCTAGAATTATCGGGACCTATATATAATCGCGACTCGCGTGTGTAGCTTTTTTTTTATAGCAACGACGAGATTAGAACTTAGAGGCTATTTAAAAAAATTCTTATAGAGAGACGTTTCTATAATTTTTTTATTTATTTATACGTTTAGTTATTTATCTATTTATCCATTTATTTACTTATCTATTTATTTATCTATTTCTCCATTTATATTTACTTATTTATTTATATATCTATTTCTCCATTTATTTACTTATCTATTTATTTATCTATTTCTCCATTTATTTACTTATTTATTTATATATCTATTTATCCATTTATTTACTTATCTATTTATTTATTTATTGCAAACGGGATTAAGTCTCATTAACGTACATACGTCACGAATTAAAAAATAAATATTGCACAATACCTAGTTTAGATGAACCGCGTTTCATTTACTTATATTAAGTTATATAACAAATTCTTGAAGCTCCATGCATTGCTCGAAAAAAGTTTAGATGAAAACGCAATTTGTCGGCTTTAATAACTGTAAAAGAAAACGTCGGAAGTTAGCAATTTAGAAGAAGGGGTCGATGGTTCTAGCGTTAAATGTTAAAATATATTTTTTGAAAGAGCGTAACGGTGGACTGACGCATACAGCTGCGCTGTTCGACAGGGCACACATAATCATAATAAACGATCGATAACGGTACGCCAATTAATAAAACAAGCACCGTCGATGCATCCAAACCCGGCGTACATGACGTCAAGTATAAATACGCAGAGAATAGTCGGGGGGGGGGGGGGGGAGAAAACCGAACGGGCGATAGATCGATGCGAAGAGGATTTCTGTTCGACGTTTCTTTCCGAGATAATACTCGAAAGCCGTCGACGTTGTTACAAGCATCGCCGTGTGCATACGAGCCGCTTATTTTGAAAGTGCTTGAAGTATTTTGAAAGTCGATTTCAAGGCCAAAGAGACTGGAATAAATGTACATATACTATCTCGTACTACACAACTGGTCCAATAAATGAGCCGTTTATTTATATACAGCAGGGGTGTCAAACTCAAAAGCTAACTTGGGCCATAATAATAAATAAACAATGCTTAACTTTAGGTGGGCCGCAAAAAAAATCGATGTTCATAGAAACAAATATTTTTATTTTGACCAGTACATTGTAATAAACATATATAAAGTTAAATTATTCTTTACGTCCTGATACTTGACATCAAAAATGTTCATCTCGGGCCGCGAGTTTGACACCCCTGGCCTACAGTAACCGGCCCCAGTAAGCTTACACTTTTCCACTCGAGAACCGTTTCTTCTATCTTCGACGACGACGTTTAGGCGTTTGATCTTTGGCGACTCACCCCGTACACGCGCGCAGGAACTGCGACACTCGCTCACCCCCTACGACGACAGCAACCGCAAACGTAACGAGGCCGTGCCGCTCGTTGATCAGGATATCCTGAAAATGTCGGGGCTCGAAATAACAAAATTCACCCGGCAAGATTGCTTTCCTGGCGAGGAAACGGGGAAGCGAGGAGGGGGAGGGTGGAGGGGCACCGCCGTAGGGCGGCTCGGATAAAACGCGTGAAATGTCATCCCCAGCGATCAAATTTCCCGTTAACGCGTTCCGCCCGCAATCCTGATTTCCTAGAGCTTCGTGTCGGATCTCGCATTCCGTCGAACCATTTTTTTTCCCTATTTCGCACCGTGGAACGCGACGAGCCCATAATTTCGCGTCCTTTTCTGGCTCGCGTTTCCGGTAATTATTTTCTTTACGCGATTCACGGCGTGTCACAGTAAATTCTCCCCGATTTTTCCTTCAGCTTGTAAATTAAAATGGATAATTTGGGAAGGGTAGATACGATTATTCGAGCCTCGCGACTCATTTTTATAGCTGCCGATCGACAACAATTATATTGGGTTGGCAACTAAGTAATTGCCGATTTGTTCAATGAAATAGAAAATTTTTTTTTGCTCGGAATGAAGTTTAATCTGTAATGTATTTTCCATTTTGTTCGATGACCTTTTGCCATCTCTCTGACAACTTGAAAATCCCACGCTCGCAGAAATTTGGGAAGAGAAGATACGATTATTCGAGCCTTGCAGCTCGTTTTTACAGCTGTCGACAATTCGTAACTATAACAAATGAATCGCAAGGATCGAATAATATTGAGTTGGCAACTAAGTAATTGCCGATTTTAGTTAAATTAATAATAATTCAGTTAAATTAATAATTCCATAGAAAACAGGACCAAGATTCTTACAAGATACATATACATATATCGCGTATATTATCTTGTGTTCTTTATATTCTTGTTTTAGAGAGTCTCTCTATCTCTCTGGAATTGAAAATATTGGGTTGGCAACTAAGCAATTGCCGATTTCAGTTATAGATGTCTCTCACTCCCATTTTTATGATATCCGTAAATGTTAGAGAGTCTTTCTCTCTCTCTCTCTTTCTCTCTCTCTGGAATTGAAAATATTGGGTTGGTAACTAAGCAATTGCCGATTTCAGTTATAGATGTCTCTCACTCCCATTTTTATGATATCCGTAAATGTTAGAGAGTCTTTCTCTCTCTCTCTCTCTCTTTCTCTCTCTCTGGAATTGAAAATATTGGGTTGGCAACTAAGCAATTGCCGATTTCAGTTATAGATGTCTCTCACTCCCATTTTTATGATATCCGTAAATGTTATATTGTAAAATTATTATTAGTATTATTATTTTATTTTTTATTATCCGTGAATATTAGCAACTGGACAAATTGAATGCAGCGGTCAAGGAAAAGCGACCAGAATTGGTCAATCGTAAAGGTGTCATTTTCCAGCAGGACAATGTTAGGCCGCACACGTCTTTGTCCACTCGGCAAAAATTGATGGATATTGGTTGGGAATCGATGTTACACCCACCATATAGCCCTGATCTCGCGCCATCGGATCACCACTTATTTCGATCTCTGGACAACTCCCTTCGTGGTAAAACTTTTAATGATGACGACGCTGTAAAATCTCACTTAACTCAGTTTTTGGCCGAAAAGGATCAGACTTTCTACGAGCGTGGAATTTTCAAGTTGTCGGAGAGATGGCAAAAGGTCATCGAACAAAATGGAAAATACATTACAGATTAAACTTCGTTCCAAGTAAAAAAAAATTTTTATTTCATCGAACAAATCGGCAATTACTTAGTTGCCAATCCAATAAAAACGGTGTGCATGGCTCGAATAACCGTATCTCTTTCTCCCAATTTTGTTTACAAACGGAAGAAAAATCAGGCAGAATTTACCGCACGATTACTCGTCATCGATCTCCATTCATCGAAGCTTCGAAACGACGACACCTCGCGGAGCCCAAAGTTCGACCTCTCGAGGTCATCCGTCCGCACAGCGACGCGTCAATTATTTGCAACGAACTCTCGAGAATTCCATTGTTTACGGTACTTCGGACCCGTCGACCTTCCTCTTGGCGTAATTTCAAATGTCCCCGCGCCAGCCTCTTGTTCTTGACAGAAACGCGTTTCGCCGGCGATACCCGGAAGACGAGATTCCGCCCCGAATTATTTCGAGACGTCGCGTTTCGACTGTTTTGTTGTCGACTTCGCGCGCCGCCGAGAATTCCGCGAACACCGCGGTTGCAACAATTCTTGCCGATTTATACTGTCCGACAATATCAAACTTTTTTTCCGATTTCCTATGGTCCACTATAGTTCACTCTCCGAACAAGAATCCGAAAACCGAATTGCTCCATCAACCTCAGTTTTTGAAGAAAAAAAGGACTTTTGTAAAAACTTAAAATTTTTGGCAAAAATGAGGTATCCCATGAAAAGTACAAACGTTAGAAAGTTCTAATCGGTCTCGAAAGATAGAGGAAAGTTTCACGAATATAGAACAATTTATTATATAATATTATATTATAGTATATTATATTATATTATATTATAGTATATTATATTATATTATAGTATATTATATTATATTATAGTATATTATATTATATTATATTATAGTATATTATATTATATTATATTATAGTATATTATATTATATTATAGTATATTATATTATATTATAGTATATTATATTATATTATATTATATTATTATATGTATTATAGTATAATTTATTATATTATACATACAATTTATTAATTGTTTTCGGTCTTGAATAACTATAAATTAATGTCAAAGTTTAAAAAAATTGTCGACGCGCGCTGTTTCTCCGCAATATTTTTGTATTTTTACGAGAAGTTCTTTGTCCGGCACGAAAACTCTACCCAGGATCGGTTTCTGTAGACATTTCTGAAGAAGAAACGGCCCGATAGAAGTGTCGAAACGATGTAGATTTTGAGTAGGTCGAGAAAATGTTCGTCGGCAACATGTACACGATGTTTTGCCGCCGTGTGCTTCGCTGCTCGCTTCTCTCTGTCCGACAAGGCCGAAGCTACGCGTAATCAACACCGATGGAGCGATGATCCAATGGGGCACCCACTTCGCGTGTGGGGCGTGCTACTTTGAATTTTTTTTAGTACTCGAATGCGCTGTTTTCTTTTACATATTTCTATGGATAATAATCACTAAACTGTGAATCATAAATTAAAAGGTACGAAAAGCATGGTTTTAGGAATATAGAAGTAAGATTATCAATTTTCGAATGGAGAAACAATAAAAGAAAAATAATGAAGAAAAAATATTCATTTTATTCTGAATTTGTTCGAATTACAAGTATATCATGTACACAGTTATCATTTAAATTATAGCGATAATACGATCATGAATAAATAATCATTTTCAAAACGTTAAACTTCTTGAAACATATTGTTGAATATATATTTAAATATTTATTTAATTATATGGCGTAGAAGTCAAAATTATACTAGTGTTAGAATACTTTTGTTACCCACTGCAAATACCTATTGCGCAGAAACTGCGCACGTCGACAATTTCTTTTAAACTTTGACATTCATTTATTGCTATTTAGGACCGAAAACAATTAATAAATTACATACCGCTGTATTCGGGAAACTCTCCTCTATCTTTTAACACCGATCAGAACTTTCCAACGTTTTTACTTTTCATGCAATACCTCCTCGACAATATTTTCGTCGAAAATTTTTAGTTTTAACAAAAGCTCGTTTTTTTCGAAAACAGAGCGATGGAGCAATTCGGTTTTCCGATCCTGAATCGGGAAGTGAAGCTCTACAACAGGGGTGTCAAACTCAAAAGCTAACTTGGGCCAAATAAACAATGCTTAACTTCAGATGGACCGCAAAAAAAAAATCAATCTTCATAGAAACAAATATTTTTATTTTGACCAGTACATTGTAATAAACATATATAAAGTTAAATTACTGTTTACATCCTGATACTTGACACCAAAACTGTTCATCTCGGGCCGCGAGTTCGACACCCCTGCTCCACAAGAATTCCATAGTGGCTATAGGAAATCAAAAATCGTGTCGAACAGTGTTACTTTTTCTCCTCCGCCTTTCCTCGTCGATCTATCGAACAATTTCTGCCCATTCGTCGACACGATCTTCGCCGCGAAGGCTGCGAATGCCGCAATTGCCGCATGTAATTTCCAAGTTTCCGTTCGCAGGCAACGAAGATCGGAATCTCTACGGCTCTTCTCTCCGGCCCGCTTTCATAGACGCCTACGCGAAAGTAGAATAAAGGCATCGGCGCACCACCCACAAAGTAGAGCCGTTTTGCCGATACGATCGCGGTTGTATTATTTCTGCAGAACCCCGGAGGAAAGCAGAATACTCGTTTATTACAAGTACGAGCGAGTACGAGAGCATCGTAGAGAGCCAAGGTTCGAAGGATCATTTCCTCGGCGGAGCGTAGGACGATTTTCTGCGAACGGATTATTTCCTTATTTTCCCAGCGATCGAATCGCGACGCGGACTTTTTGTTCGCCATTAGTCGATCGCCGTATAATTATCTCGGAGCCATCGAACTCCTCGTTATTTATAACAACGGGAAGCGCGGATAGCTTGTCGGTGGAGCTATTCCGCCCGATAGGACGCGATCAAAGGGGTAGCCCAGATATTTTTACGGGGATCATTCGCGGTAAGGCGTCCGTTTCCCGCGGGCTCCGTTCCGTTATCGGCGCTCCCGGACCCGTGGAATCGCTCGTGCAAAGAGCCGCAGATCGAGCCTGGATAGCTTCGTTATCGCGTGTACCAGCCGCGACGCTCGGGAATCGACTTCGAACCGTCCACGTTGGGCTCTAACCGGAGCCGGATCGATGCTTTTTCATGCCTGTCTCTCTAGTAGCCTCCGTCGATTCTCGCGGCCGATCGCCGGCCGCGGAAAATCTGTTTGCTATCGCTCGATCTCTTCCAGGAACGTTCTTCGAGCCGGTCGGTCGTTCTCGCCGCGAACGGCGAACGTGTTATTTTCATTCGCTCGGATCCCTTTTACGTATGCAACGTCGTTCCCTGTCCCGGTGGTCCGCGCGATCAATCGTACCTCGCGGATTAATCATCCGCTCGATCTACCGCCGCGCGCGCGCGCGGGCATAGCGTTGCAAATTATTTAGAAATGGCATACGGGTGGCCGCCGTACAGTTTCCTTTTCCTTCGCGTCGCAACCGAAGAGACTCTTCGACGATATATTTATTCGTGATTCTCATTTATGAAATCATTCATTGCCCAGGATTCGGTATCCACCTTTCCATCTCTGTCGGGATATATATATATTGGAATTCATTATTTTGCTGCACCTTTGCTGTATTCGTCTTGCGTTGAATATCGTGTTCTTTGTTTTTACTTTCTATCGCATACTTTTTTGCCTACTTTGTTACCTCGTCGGCTTTTTGCGTGTACGTCGAGTTACCGTTCCCAAGAGGATCTCTCGTTGTGCACACGATATTTGTGATTTGCCCGCGATGGGAAAACTTTTCGCGTTGTTTTTGAGTAATTCGTTCGTTAACGCGTTCGGCGACGACGATCGATCGTCGGAATTCCCACGATGTCGAGGCGATTTAATTAATTGGACCGAAACTGGAATGTTCAAATTTATTGTGTATTGATGATAATAATTTAGATAATATATATATATATATATATATTATCTAAATAATATTATATATTATTATTATATACTATATATATTATATTATTATCTAAATATTACTAAATTATATAACTATATTATATATTGTATATATATATATTATATTATATAAAACATTAGCAGTTTAAACAATTCTAGTTCAATCGAACCGAAACTAGAAAGTTCAAATTTATTGTATATTGACAATAATAATTTAAATAACTAAATATAATTGAGACAAGATAGATAATTATTAGATGACATTAGAATTCCTTCGCATTCGAAACATTCCAGTCAACTTCAGTTCGTTCGAATGAATTACAACGAAAATGAATGTTCTAAGTTGTTAAAAAAAATTAGCCGTTTAAAAAATTCTAGTTTAATCGAACCGAAACTAGAAAAAAAAAAGTTCAAATTTAGTGTATATTGACAATAATAATTTAGATAACTAAATATAATTTAAATACGATATATAATTATTAGATGACATTAGAATTCCTTCGCATTCGAAACATTCCAGTCAACTTCCGTTCGTCCAAATGTATTACAACGAAAGTGAATGTTCAAAGTTGGTAAAAAAAATTAGCGTCACCCGTATACGTCTGACGCGGCGCCCGCGACGTGTTAAATCGAACGTTTCATCGTCCTTGAACGTCTAATCTGGCCTAATCGGGAAACGTGTACGAGCTGGAAATTTCGGTCGACGTTATTCCGACGAAGGGCCGCGCGTAAATCGCGCGCGGGGCTCGCGCAAAGCGACGGAAATTGGAAAAAAAGCGTAGGTCCGCCGCGTAAATAAAGCACGCTAATTAGGCAGAAGTCGATCGGAGCTCGTTTTTCCTCGGACGGCCCTGAAGTGGGCACGTGGGGGAGGAAGAACGGAGCGCCCTTGTCGATACCAGGAAGGTGGAGAACGGCGGACGGCATGGGGATTGCGAAGTAAATAGGTCGAGGACTCTGCAGAAATAGGTCAGCAGCTTCGACTGGCGCAGATCGATGCACGGCTCTCTCACGCGTTTCATTAGGATCCTCGAAACGGACGCCTCCGCGCAGAACCGAGCCGAGCCGCGCCGCGCCGCGCCGCCGGCTGGCTCTGTTTATTTACCGTCGCAGCGGAAATTAACATCGATCCTTCGCACACACGGAATTTCAATTATTCCCGGAAACCAGCGGGTTTCTCTCTTACTACGCTCTCTTCCCAAGGAAAATTGCCCGGTCTATTCTCGATTCGCGTTCTACGATGGCCGCCTCGATTTGACTCGACACCCACAGCGTCCTAATCGAAGAACATTCTTTAACACGTTGAATGCCACGCCGGTTTTACAGAAATTGTCCGTGGCGCAACGATGAATTTTCTTTTATGCGATACATATAATGTTGAAATATTATCTGTAATAGATAAGTTACAGTGTATAACCATGTTTAACATGTTAATTGCGACAGTGGTCACTGTTTGAATTGACGATGCTAATAATACAAAATTTTAGATATCCACATTTGTTTTAAATTGTATATATTATATATTATATATATATTATAATATATATTATATATTATTATTATTATATTATTATATATATATATATTATAATATATATTATATATTATTATTATATTATTATATATTATTATATATATATATATTATATATTATTATTATTATATATTATATATTGTATTATTGTATATATTTCTATCAATTTGGGCGCGCCGGTCACCGGTGGCCCCCATGGGGTCACCGCCAAGTTAAGTGCCGGTCACCGGTGGCTCCCATGGCGTCACCGCCAAGTTAAGTGCCGGTCACCGGTGGCCCCCATGGCATCACCGCCAAGTTAAGCGCCGGTCACCGTTGACCCCCGTGGCATCCAACCTGTTAACGCGTTAACTGCGGAGCAAATCTTGCTGCGTTTTCCGCCGGCATTATTTGTTAACCTTGCACTTTAACCTTGGTCCAATGCGCCGATGCCGTCCAAACGGAGGTGCGCTGTCATTCCTCGGGAACTGACGCCTTCCAAACGAAGCGTACAACTGTCGGTTCAACAGGACTAAAATCGGCAAGAACGGAAAGTCCACTGTCAGCCCCGGGAGGCTAACGCCGCGTTGAACGTGTTAAATCCCGACGGCCTCGATAAAAGACTGTCCGCGTTCCCTTTGACTAGATCCAGTCGACTCTTAAGGGGGCGAGGCCTCGTTGCTCTCGCTTTCGACGAAGCTGAGACGGTACTCCATAAGGCAATCGATGCCCGTACTTGGTCTAGAGCGAGCCAGAACAAGATAAACCGCCTTGCGTCGCAACGGAATCTTCGAAGGTTTTGTTGGCTTTATCTAGAAACCACTGGATGGGCGTGGCTTCGTCGCTCTCGCTCTCGACGGATTCTTCGGAGTCCTGAGAAAAGATTATCTGCTTTGTCGATTCTCGATACGTCCAGTAAATACTGGGTGTCCCGAAAATGTCTCGCAATCCGGAAATAGAAGATTCCCGAGGTTATTTGAAGCAACTTTTTCCTTTGCGAAAATGTTCTCCGAGGCTTCGTTCACGAGTTATTAACGAAAAACACTGACCAATAAGAGAGGCGAGCTCGGCTGGCGCGCGGCGCCCAGCCAACGAGTGCGCGGAGCCTGGTTCCGCTCGTTGGCTCGACCGCCTCGCGCCAAATGATCTCGCCTCTGATTGGTCACCGTTTTTCGTTAATAACTCGTAAACGAAGCCGCGTATTGCATTTTCGCTAAGGAAAAAGTTGCTTCGAATGACTTCAGGAATCCCCTATTTTTGGATCGCGAGTCATTTTTGGGACACCCTGTATATGCATGCGACGCATTCATACCAAGAATTCTCGTTTCGGAGACACGCTCGAAGGAGGCACGAGAAGACTAAGCTAGTTGAGCCGGTTACTGTGGGCCGATCGCTTGCTGTACCTTTCGTTTCGTTTATTTCGTTTATCTTTGCATAAAAAGATGTAACACGTCTTATTCGATAAACGCGAAGTCAATTACGCCCGAAAACGAACGCCAATGGCACAGTAATTGGTCAGACCGCAGTGACCACTAACTACCCTGACAGTCTGAGCAACGCGGCAGCGGCTATAGCAACATTCGACAACGGGACGGAAGGACGTTTTCTTGGTCGCGAACGCAGCCTGAAATAACGGGTTGCGTCGACGTAGCGTGACGGCGAATCGGAGAAAGGGGCGGTCGGGAGAAGTGGGAGAGGGGGAGAACGCCGGAGGAGAGCATGTAGGAGAAAGAGAGAGAGAGAGAAAGAGGGAGATATATATATAGAGAGAGATATAGAGAGCTAGAGAGAGAGAGAGAGAGCTAGAGAGAGATAGAGAGAGATAGAGAGAGAGAGAGAGAGAGAGAGAGAGAGAGAGAGAGCTAGAGAGAGAGAGAGAGAGAGAGAGCTAGAAAGAGGGAGATATATATATATATATAGAGAGAGAGAGAGAGAGAGAGAGATAAAGAGAGAGAGAGAGAAAGAGAGAGAGAGAGAGCTAGAGAGAGAGAGAGAGGGATATATATATATATAGAGAGGGAGAGAGAGAGAGAGAGAGAGAGAGAGAGAGAGCTAGAGGGAGAGAGAGAGAGGGCGAGGCGGTAGTTGCAAGGATCTCCCGCCACGATTCCGCTTAAAAATAAAGTCTTACGTTCGCGTTTCGAGTTGGTCGAGCGAGCGCGCGAACCGGCGACGTGTGCGCGAACGCGAACGCGCGAAATCACGGCCGGCGAATTTACTTGCTCCGTCCTCGGTCGCGACAGGCTCGGCCGAAATACTTGGACCAGTGACCGGGCGGAAGGAACCGCGAGAGGGATCGAGGATGAACGGCTACGAGAGATCGCGCCGAGACTTCCGTTGAGAATCATCCCTCCCTCCCCCTCGGCTCCCACCCAGCGTAGTGTCGAGAGTTTAAAGAACAGAGTTCAACGGCGAGGAAACGGCTTCTTCGCGATCGTGATCGATCGAGGGGACCGATGTTGATGTCGAGAGTCCCGGATTCGCGAGCGCGAGCAAAATGACCACCACCCACGGAGGACACGTGTACTACGTGATCAAGGTACCGAAGGACGTGGACGGCAATGAAAGGTAACGGTCCCGATCGAGAATCTCTCTCGCGAAACCCACGCGATTCTTATTCCCGTCGTTAGATCAGCCGTGGATCTTTTAGAGACGCGAATGAGAAATTTGTGATCTCTATCGAACCGTCGCACGCACACCCCATTTATGGACGTTATAACTGCATCGACGGAATTATTTGGAATTTAGACTTTGAAACGTGTGACGGAATTTACACTATATATATAATATATATTATAATATATATAAATATTATAAAATATATATGACATAAGTAATGCATAAAAATATATATTATATAATATAAGTATTAATATTTATATTATATTATATTATAAATCATCGTTTCTGTGACCTAAATCTAAATTTATAATATATATAAATATTATATAATATCAATAATGTATAAAAATATATTATATAGTAGAAGTATTAATATTTATATTATACTATATTATATTATAAATCATCGTTTCTGTGATCTAAATCTAAATTTACAATATATATTATAATATATATATATATATATATATATATATATATATATATAAATATTATATAATATAAATAATGTATAAAAATATATATTATATAATAGAAGTATTAATATTTATATTATACTATATTATAAATCATCGTTTCTGTGGTCTAAATCTAAATTTATAATATATATTATAATATATATATAAATATTATATAATATATGTAATATAAATAATGTAGATATATATGTATATAAATAATATATATAATATAAATATAAATATATATATTTCATAATATAAGTATTAATATTTATATTATATTATAGATCATCGTTTCTGTGATCTAAAGGGTATTTAACCCGTCTAATAAATGAATAAATAATAATAACAATAAAAGAACATTAAAAAATGTAGGCTAGAAAAAGGACGAGCGTCCGAGGTATGAGAAAAGATTTTTCCTTTTAGCGGAGGCTCTATCTCTGCGAGGCCAGCGAGCGAGGTCATCGACCGTAAAAACTAAAGAAAAGAAAAATTTGTATAGAAGCAGTTTACGGCGGAACGGAGGGGATGGGATTCTCTGTGTACCGTGGACACGGTTCCGCTGTTTAGAGTTAGAGAACCGCGTTCACGGCGCGGCTGATATCGTCGAACGCAAACGTGTGTGTGTGCGTGTGTGTGTGTAGTAGTCGAAACTCTCGATTCGGCAGCGCGCATAAACCGCGCGCGGCTGGCTCTCCGGGTTTGCAAACACGAGTACTCGAGACTCCGAAGATTCCAACCTCTTAAATCATACGCGCGCGGATCTTTAAATTTGCATGCTCGGCTCGCTCGAAAGCTCGTACCAACGACACACACACACACACACACACACACGGATTATTTGCATACAAAGGCCTCGATCGTTTTCCTTTCGATGCTTGTACCCGGTTTCGTACGGTTGCACGAAAAGCACGGCGTGGACACACGCGACAGCGGAAGCGAAGCCTGTGCACGAGAGCGGTCGAGATTCCAGCACGATAGAAAATTCGCGTGGGAATTAATTTTTTCGCGGTTTAACCGGCTAGCCTGTGGCGCCTTCTTTTTCACGAGTGTACTTGTCGAACGTAGAATTAGTGTCGCTGTTAAAATGTTGGATCGAGAGAAGAGGCGGTTTTATTTTATAAAATTAACAATTCTATTACCAATATTTACTCGTTCGCTGAACGTTAAATACTTTGCACTCGAAGCCATTTTAACCATAAATCTAAATTAATTTCTCTGACTTTATTAGTATTTTTATTATTATTTTATATTGTTAGTATTTCTATTTTATGTGACAAAGTGCATTTTGTGCATATGAAATCGAGTCTCGTGACTCATACGACAACAGTTGGACTTTTAACAATTTTTTTACATCTAAACATTGATAATATAAAAATTATCTTAGAACGTGATGTAACAATTTTTTTTTTTAGTGGTGCTTCAGAGTCACCGCCCGAGTGCAAAGGGTTAATATGTGTACTACACACATAATAAAGGAAAAATAATAATATATATATTATTTATATTATATTATTATATATTATTTATATATATATTATATTATATTATTATTATATATAATATAATAATATAATAATAATATAATATATATATATATTTTTCTTTTATTATATATATATATATATATATATATATAATAAAGGAAAAATCAAGTACTTATAAAAATTAAAAATTTAAATTGACGTTGTAGAGAATTATTCAGCAAAGCAAGAACGATGCATAATGACGCTTTGCACGTCGAACACCAGTATCGTGAATTATTCATATTTTTTATTTGTTTGTTTTATTCTGGCTTAGCTTCAAAATATTCTAAACATCCTGAAATTTGAGAATATGTTTTTGTTTTCACTAAAATATATTACAGTTTAAATAGCTAAATAGCTGGTCACTGTTTTTTACGCGCGACGAGTATACTCGTCGCGACACAAAATACTGCCACTTCTCCGTGACGAGTATACTCGTCGAACGCAGCTAACTGGATAAATGTTCGACAACCGGGGACGAGTTTCCCGTAGAATTTAACAGAGAACTGTTATTCCGGTAGCAGTCTCGAATAACCGTTTCAGCGCCGCTATTATAATCCGATATTATCGCCGCGGAAAATAGTGTAGCGATACGAGTAAGCCGTATTTTGTTCGCGCTGTTTGCGCGATGTCGGAAAGGCCGAGTTAGAATACACGAGGACGCACCGGTGCGTCGACGCGGCGGTTCGCGATAACAACGCGCAAATTATTACGCACACGATCCTGACATTATGCGTTATTGCCGTGACGTTTCTCGGTCACGCGGATAACGGGATCAAGAGTAATTAATTAATCGAATCACGAATCGATGAGCCTACTACGCGGGTCGTCTCGCCTTCTATATGCTCGGCTGTCCGATATCGTGCGTGAAAGTCACCGCACACGGCTACCCGCGCGATAGTTTAAATATAAAACGATGCGTCGCATACCAGCTCAAGGACCATTTCACTTCACGAGCTACGCGATTCCCGCGAATCCGCCGAACTCGTCGACTACAATCCCCGCGAATGACGTAGCCTTTTGGCATTCGTTGCTCCAATTCAAGCTTCTTATATATATAGAAATGTTATATGTATAAAATATTATATATTATATTATATTATATTATATTACATTACATTACATTTTACATTACATTTTACATTACATTACATTACATCTTACATTACATTACATTTTACATTACATTACATTACATTACATTACATTACATATTACATTACATTACATTACATTACATATTACATTACATTACATTACATATTACATTACATTACATTACATATTACATTACATTACATTACATATTACATTACATTACATTACATATTACATTACATTACATTACATATTACATTACATTACATTACATATTACATTACATTACATTACATATTACATTACATTACATTACATATTACATTACATTACATTACATATTACATTACATTACATTACATATTACATTACATTACATTACATATTACATTACATTACATTACATTACATTACATTACATTACATTACATTACATTTACATTACATTACATTACATTACATTACATTACATTACATTACATTACATTACATTACATTTTACATTACATTATATTACATTATATTTTACATTACACTACATTACATTACATATTACATTACATTACATTACATATTACATTACATTACATTACATGTTACATTACATTACATTACATTACATGTTACATTACATTACATTACATATTACATTACATTACATTACATTACATGACATTACATTACATACGTAATAATCGATATAATTATATTGATATTGTGTCGATATTATTATATTGATATTGTATCGATATTATTATATTGATATTATATATAGTCGCAGACATAACATTTTTCAGGTAATAAAATAAACCGTAAAACAAAAATGTCGCAGTAATCCGTACAATGTACTTTTACGAAAAGATCGTGCGCTCGAATCGAATTCACATCAAACTCCATTGTCTCTATCATCTACATTGCAATCTAACCGATTTTACGACCTCGATATATCGCGTCCGCGATTGTGCTTCTATGCAGAAGATAATCAGTAGCAAAGTCCGCTCTTCGGATTAAAAGGATCGCTGAGGAATTAACGTACGTATAGAACAGTTACGTGTAGCACAGCTGTAGATATTCTATCTCAGAGATGGACAGAGCACTTATATGAGCGAGTGAATGCGATCAATGGATCGTCGGGTTCGCCGATTAATCGGTGTCAATCGGCAGCGAGCCACGGCAGAAGCAACGCGAAAATGGTTTCGTTTTTTTTGTCGACGGTGGAGAGGGCTGTTTTGTCGCGAATAGGCGCGCGAGAGTAGGCGCGTCGTCTCCTCCATTGTCGCGAGCGCTGTCGGAACTGCGGACAAACGCGATGGAATGCGATCCGGGAAGATTAATCGTGGCGGGGAAAGCGGGTGGAGGTGGGGGAGGCACAGCGCGCAGTTTCGCAATATCGGACATTATTAGTCCGGTTGGCCGTGGTCCAATGGTTCCGACGAGCGAGCCTACTAACCGTTTCGTTTCGCCCTGCCTCTTGCCTTACCCTGCCTGCCGTCGTTCCTGTACACTGTACCGGGTGACCCGAAAATATCTGTACCGAAACCCAATTAGGAAACAATAGCAATTAAACCTCCTTTCGCCGCGCCGCGACACGTGGGTTCGTTTAAAGAGCAACAACTGTTGAATGTTTGCTTTCCATTCTGTATTTTATGTGCTGTTTCGTTCCGCGATCGTAACTTTTTCTGCAGGTTTGTGAGAAATTACAACGGTTTATGTTGCTTTACGAGTCCAGGACTCGTTTCGAAGAGGAAATGTAATAACACGGTTGGCGAATTTGGTTCAAGAAGTAATTAAAAATTCGATTCTCTTTTATAAAAAATTGACAGATATATATATATTTTTTTTTATTTTTTTATTTTATAAAATTGACAGATATATATCTGTCAATTTTATAAAAGAAAATCGAATTTTCTTGTTGTCGATATATCCACCACGTTTTTTAATATATATTATTATATATATTATATTATATTATATTATATATATATATATTATATTATATTATATTATATATATATTATATTATATTATATTATTATATTATATATACAGTGACTCCCATTAATCTTCGGACACTTTTTAAAACGCGATAACTTCTTTAAAACTAGAATAAACGATTGGAATTTGTTTAAATAGAGGGACTAGTATACTAGACAATGGCTAAACTACTTTGTTACAGTTTTGCTGTTACTCGGAACAACAAAATTAAAGACTCTCGTTTCTCAACTTTTTTAGCTGTGCCGATAATGAAAATTTAAAAAATGCAGATTGTAGATCTCGGTGAGTTATATGCATGTTAAAATTTTCATCGAAATCGATCAATGCAAGGTCAAGTTACAAGCGTTAAAATATTGTAAAAATCGCAAATTTCTCACACTTATCGGTGGAAAGTATCAAAAATGAAAACAAAACTGCGATTTTTTTCGATCTTCAATTGTTTACAGCTCGTACGAAGGTCAACCGACATCTGTGAAATTTTTAACGTGCATATAACTTACAATCTACAAAAGCCGCATTTAAAAAATTTTTAATAAATTTTTAAAAATTATTGAACAGTATTTGTTATTTTCTTTTATCATTCTAAGCAATAGCAAAATTTAAAAAAAAAAGCATTCTAGTTATGTTCTAGTAAAAAAAGATTCAGACCGTTTAGTTCAGTTCCAAAAAAAGTTATTGCGTGTTGAAAAGTGTCCGAATATTAACGAAAATTAATATTCACTGTACGTACTCGTTACAACTAAATACAATTAACATTGAAAGAAATTTAAAAAAAAGTCATAAAAATTTCCGATCAAGATTTCATCGAATTCCCTGCAACTACCCTAAAACACTTTCTGAACAGGGTGGTGGGGGGTGTATACAGATTTGTTGCTCGCGCGTCGAAAGTATCGGATTGCCCCATATAGCCGACACACGTTTTCTGAACACCCTGGCGCGTCCCCACCATTTGCTTCGATTTCTTCCGACCGGCTACCCTCTATCCTCCTTTTCATCCGGCGACGATTCCTCCTCTATGAGCCAAATCCGCGAACAATGAACGCGGCGATGTGTCCCAGAATATCCGACTGCGTATTCCTCGCGAAACTCCAACGAAACTTCGGAAACACTCGAGGCTCGATCCTCTCGGCCCTGTAACCAGCGACCTATACGCTCGCTATACGCGAGCGAATAGAGTAACTTTCTTGGGTATCTTTCCGGTGCGAGGCAACGCTTCTGCCGGCGAAAACTACTCTCTCTTGTGCATCGTTCTGCTATCGGTTTCGTGGAAAGCAGACAACGGCGGCAGTCGACCGCGTTTCGGAAAACGGTCTAGAAAATGGACGAGAAGACACGTTGTAACACAAGTATTTGAATCTCCTAAGAAAAGCAGCTGTAGTTCCGGCAACACGATAACGCCTAAGCTTGTCGAGTCGATCGAAACGACCGGTCTCACATTTCTGATTTGAAAGCTGCTGAAATTGCAAAGACTCTTTTTCTTAGAACACGCGATCGAACAAACCGAGCACAGATTCTGATAAAAATGTCGAAAGAACTGGAACAAAAACAGTCCTGCGCCGATTTTATAAAGCAAAACACATCGGTCACTTTTGAGACTGCATATACGTTTAGCGTTTAATTGACCAGTTGTTCCTCGGCGATTAACCTTTTAGGTGCGGCTGAATTCTGCGCGAGGCTATTTCTCTGGTCGGCAGAGTCTGATGCTGTATGTTCCGTCGACAAAAGAAATGTAAAACAATGCATAGGAAGATGATTATTTAATTCAAACGGAGAGCGAGTGAGCTACTAGAGCGAGCCACTACAGGATGTCCCAAAAATGTCTTGCAATCCGAAAGTGGCGGGTTCCTCGGGTCATTTGAAGCAACTTTTTCCTTTACAAAAATTTTCTCCGAGGCACCGTTAACGAGTTATTAACGAAAAACAGTGACCAATGAGAGGCGAGTGCGGCTGACGCGAGGCGACCGAGCTAACGGCGCCAGCGGTCGAGGCGGTCGAATCCCAGCTCAGCTGACGCGAGGCGGCCGAGCCAATGAGCGGAACTGGGCTTCGCGCGCTGGTTGGCTGGACCGCCCCGCGTCAGCCGTGCTCGATTCTTATTGGTCACTGTTTTTCGTTGGTAACTCGTTAACGGTGCCTCGGAGAACATTTTTGTAAAGGAAGAAGTTGCTTCAAATGATCCGAGGAATCCGAGGAATCCTGATTTCCTTAGATTCATCGCCACCTATCTCCTCCAGTCCCCTCCCACCCTTTATAATCCCGTAGAGTCGAACTTCTTTGTAGACAAACGCACTGAACGCAGGTTTCTACAGTAATGTCTCCCTAATTGTCGTCCAAATTGTGCGCTATAATAGACAATTTGGGAAGAGGAGACGCGATTATTCGAGCCTTGCGGCTCGTCTTTTATCATCACCGATTGTCGATAACTATAAAAACGAGCTGCAAGGCTCGAATAATCGTATCTCCTCTTCCTAAATTGTCCAGACTGTTGTAAATCGATGTGAAGACATCCGCGAAAGCCACTATAGTGGCGTGTCGTTCTGAAAGATGACATCCGCGAAAGCCACTATAGCGGCGCGTCGTGCCTAAAAGGTTAATGCGAACGAAGAAGGAAACGCGGAGACTTCGACGGCGAATTGCTCGGGTAATTAATTCGGAGAACGGCTCGCCGGCAGCGTTGCTTTAAAAGCATTACACTCTTAACCCAGTTGTTTTAATGCCACGGTCACGTAAAGGTGATTATTGTCTTCGTCGTCGCCGTTATTATTGTCTCTCGCATTACCCGCCGGTTAATTGCATTACCGCGGAATTTCGTCTCGTTACGCGCCGCGCGCCGAGGCGCGCAATTGCGCCGGAGTTACGCAAGCCGCGTCCGAGTCGATCCCATCGCGATCCGAACGGGACGGACTCCTCCGAATCGGCGCGCAGTCTCGGCGAAAGCGTAAATCTTGCCGGCTAACCGGAGGAAATTGGGAGGAAATGTCTCGTAGATCGTCGAGCGTCGTCGCGTCTCTTCCCTCCGTCCGAGGAATCGGACGAGCGACGTCTGGCCGGTTTCAGGAAACGCTCTCGCGCATCGGCGCCGGCTGGGAGCGAGGCGGAAGATCAGCTGCAATTAGGCGCGATCCGATACCGTGGCCAATGTCACGGTTAACTGGGAGCGGCAATTATAATTGTAGCGAACCTGTCGCGCAATATCGCGCGGACAGACCGGGATAAAGTTCCGCGACGCGTTTCTAAACCGTGTAATTAAGTGCCGCCTCGTTGCCCGCTAATTTCCGCGATTCCGCGCGCGCGTGCACGCTCGTTCGAAGGGAATCCGGTGTTACGAGAAGTGTATCATCGACGGATGTTTCGACGTTGGCGGCCATAATCGTCTGGAAATCTGTATCGATTTCGATGGACGAAGCGTTTAAAGGCGTTTAACGCGAAATGTACCGCTGTCGATGATCCAAATGATCTATTTCAGATTATAGTAACTTTTACCAGAAATGTGTTCGGAGGTCGGAATTGAAATCGGCAGGTCTGAGCGTCAATTAGGGAGAATTTCGGCCCTTATCATCGACGTAGCAATAAATTACATAGGCGCAGAACTAGCACAGGGAAATTCACGGCAACCCGAAATTTGGCATTTCGGCGGGTGTTTCGACAATATGTGTTTATGAAGCAAAACATCAGTCACTTTTGAGACTGGATACGTTTAGCGTTTAATTGACCAGTTTGTTTATTACTAATTATCGACGGATGTTTGGACATTGGCGGCCATAATCGATCGATCGGAGCGTCTGGAAATCTATCGATTTCGATGGACGAAGCGTTAAAGGCGTTTAATGCGAAATGTACGCTGTCGATGATCCAAATGATCTACTTCAGATTATAGTAACTTCTTCCAGAAATGTTCGGAGGTCGGAATTGAAATCGGCAGGTCTGAGCGTCAATTAGGGAGAATTTACTATACCTAGTAACTCCGCTTGACCGACTCCGTGTCGACCCTATCATCGACGTAGCAATAAATTACATAGGCGCAGGACTAGCACAGGGAAATTCACGGCAACCCGAAATTTGGCATTTCCGGGAGAAATTGCTGTACTTGTTGAAATTATAAAGCAGCTTCCATTGAAGATCGTTATGGCAAAACTTGAATGATTCAATCTCAGAATTTTTGCAGACACTTTAGATAGAATTGAATTTTGATAGACACGTTAACTCTTTGGGACACGGTGGGATTAAAAATGTTCCTTTTTTTTAATGCACGGTCATGCATGGTGAAATATTTTTATACCCACCTCGTAATATTGCAATAGCTGCATGCGCATTCATGAACTCACGTGGCACGGGGGGACTATTTGAATCCCATCCTATAACAACGGATTTAATTAAATTATTATTATCATATTATGTTTTTATATTACGCGATTCCTTTGTTAACAATAATATACCAACTTTTTAAAATTTAAAATGCAATGAAATTTCCGTGCGACATGGGTCTATTTGGGCAGCTGGATTTCGGAAAATAAAATAGACCCATATTGCACGGAAATTTCATTGCATTTTAAATTTTAAAAAATTGGTACATTTTTTACATATATATATTTATTTATTTATTATATATATATATATATATATATATATATATAATATAATATTATATATATTATTATATATATATATATATATTTTTATATTGGTATATTTTTGGGCAGCTGGATTTCGGAAAATAAAACAGTTAAAAGACATGAATCCAGAAGTCGTTGGGGGCTCAAGTAGCGGCGATCGACGTGGAATCGGCCGGTTAAGCGAGCGAACGATACTCGTTCCGCTTTCGCGTCGGTCCGGTATGGTACGGGGGTGCGAGACACCGATAACGAGCACGAAAGTTCCGAATGAATCGTCGAATTAAATTTCAGCACGGACAGCGGCTGGGATAATCCGTTCAGACCGGACGGCGACCTTTCGAGGGAGGCCGACGAGATAGTGGAATTGATAAAAGGTGGGAAACCCATCACGCCGACCCCTGGCCAAACCGCCCCGCCGTTGCCAAGATGCGAGACTGACGGTGGAAACGCGCAGACCACCCTCGACCACGACTCGAGTTCCAGCCCCCTGCTGAAGTCCTCCGCGAACTCCACCAGCCGACGCCCGAACTCGTCGCCGAAACCCGGCCAGGAGAACGGGAATGCTCACAGCACCCCAATCAAAACCGGCACCGCGAACAACCAGCAGCCTGTCAACGATAAGGTGCGTCTCACCCCCTTTATCATTTTCTTCAATCCGACAAACCACTCGACCGGCTAACCCGAGCCCTTAAGATTAAAAAATATACAGTGGCTCCAAAAAGTCTGTAAAAGTCTGATCTATAGCAAAAGTAAAAATTTCAAGCTTTGAAACGACGCCAGGTTTATTGTTGCACGACTGATTTTTATCAAATTATAACAGTTCGAATGTCGTCCATTTCTTGAAAATAGAAAGTTTAAGATGTCAGAAAGTTTCGGTAATTTCGATGAAAAATTCTGAACACTAGCCAACGATGCATAGCAAAAGTAAAAATTTCAAGCTTTAAAACGACGCCAGGTTTATTGTTGCACGACTGATTTTTATAAAATTATAACAGTTTAAATATCACCCATTTATCGAAAATAGATAGTTTAAGGTATCAGAGAGTTTCTAGAGCCACGATGTTTCGGTAATTTCAATGAAAAAGTCTGAACACTAGTTTGCATAGCAAAAGTAAAAATGACAAGCTTTAAAGCGACACCATGTTTATTGTTACACAACTGATTTTTATAAAATTATAAGAGTTCGAATGTCGCCCATTTATCGAAAATAGAAAGTTTAAGGTGTCAGAGAATTTCTAGAGCCACGATATTTCGATAATTTCGATGAAAAAGTCTATACACTAGCCAACGATGCATAGCAAAAGTAAAAATTTCAAGCTTTAAAGCGACACCAGGTTTTTTGTTGCACGACTGATCTTTATCAAATTATAACAGTTTGAATGTCGTCCATTTATCGAAAATAGAAAGTTTAAGGTGTCAGAGAGTTTCTAGAGCCACGATATTTCGGTAATTTCGATGAAAAAGTCTGTACACTAGCCAACGATGCATTGCAAAAGTAAAAATTCCAAGCTTTAAAGCGACACCAGGTTTATTGTTGCACGACTGATTTTTATAAAATTATAACAGTTTAAATATCGCACATTTATCGAAAATAGAAAGTTTAAGGTGTCAGAGACCTTCTAGAGCCACGATATCTCGGTAATTTCGACGATTGCAAATTCTAAAAAAAATTCGAAGCTAACGTTGAACGGGACTAGCTCGAAAATAATGGGAAATCGTAATCGCGCAGACCGTAGTGTAGCACAATAGCTTCGGGGAAAGCCGCGAATGTCGGGTAAAATCGATGGAAAATGAGGGAATAATAGGGTACGTTGAATGCACAGGTTGCAGCGTCGAGGGCAGCGACCGTGGAAGTGGCTAGAATGACGGCGCAGGGACCAGGCGACGCTTCGCAGGTCGAACACGTCACCCTGAAGAAGAAGCCTAAATGTAAATGTTGTGTTCTGCAGTAATTAGAAGAGAGCCGAGCGAGATCGAACGAGCAGAAGGATGCCCGAGCCACCGGATGATCGTTGTTCGTCTTCTCTTCGACGACCAGTTCTCGGTTCCGCGATGCCTGAACGGTTTCCGACCGGGTTCGAAGCGGGTCGTCGGCTCGCCGTGGAACAGGACCAGGATTCTCTCGTCCGGGAACCGCGTGGGTTCCCCAACAAGTAGGGAGTGAAGAGAGAGAGAGACCGTGACGCGCGGCCATTCGAACGTTTATCTCGCGCGAAAACTGCGGCGCAGCGCGCGTTCGTTCGCTTTCCCGAGTTCGCAGCTCGTGAAACCGATTTCGCGACCATGTGTCGCCATAGGTCGCCGACGGGAGAACAGGATGGGAGAGATGTCCTGGCCAGGATTTCGGCCGCGGCCCGAACGTGGAAGATACCTGAACGAGCGAAAAGCACCGAGCCTCTTTGATAGCCTTTCAGAGACAATTGAGTGTCCATAAAGTACATAGACTATGAATGGAGAGAATTAAAAAAAAAAAACAAATATATATATATATAAAAATATATATATACATACACAATATATATATATATATATTATAAATACAAAAAATATACATAAAACTATATTGTAGATACAGAAATGGTAGTTGTATAGCTTATATGCTTTTACTATTGTGGTTAATTACTGTCAAAATTATCATCGTGGTTTCAAGAAATGTATAAACGAACGACTATTTGACGAGCGAGCGTGACAGAGACGGTCGGGATTGCGCAAGAACGATGTTCGGAGACTCTAACCGGGTCTGTCGACGAATATAAACAAAAGCAAAGAGAGACGAAAGAAGCTATTATTATCACTTCGTTGGACATCGATATATTAATACTACGATAGGTTGATAGATTCTCGTTTTTACTAAACAAAACAAAAAAGGAAGAAAATGAAAAATGAAAAAACGAACAAAGAAAACGACCGGAAACCTCTTCTATATATGTATATGTACATGCGACTTTTACGAAAGATTTTTTAAACCATCGCGTAGCACGTGCGCTAATCAAAAAAACGAAAAAAAAAGAAAGAAGAAAAACAGAAGGTACTACACTTGTATCGTGACGATGATCGTGATGAGAAAAAACCGGACGAATGGGAAATGGGGCGGACGATGAATATAGAATGTCGGCGTATTTTTTCTTGTCAAGAGCAAACACAGACGTATGATTTCTCTCGGTGGATGTGTATTATCTTATTCGCAATCGCTTCACACGAACACGGAAGATTCGTTTGGTCGGCGTTGATTTCGACGTCTCGCGAGCGCTGTGCGAGGGGCCGGAGGGGGAAGGATCGAAACGTCGGAACGTCGAATCGTCGAGTAATTGATTCAGGATCGTCGCGTCGTCCTACGACAGAATCTGTAAATAATCGTGATATTTTTTCGAAGCGTGTGTGCGATGATTGTCGTCGACGCGGTTGCGAGCGTGATTTCGCTGTTCAAGCACAAACAAACTTGACGCGTTCGATAACAGAAAAGCGGGAAGATTTCTTGGTGGCGGACGTTTGTTAATTTCTCATTCGACGAAACGCTCTTTATTCGTTCGTTTTTAACCGACGTACGTGTCCTCGTTTCTACGTGTCTCACTTCGCAGCTTTTAACCCGTTTTTATCCTATTTAACCTTGTGTACGCGCGCACGTACGTTTCGAGGTGTGTGCATCGACGACGACGACGACGACCATGACGACGACGACGACAACGATGACGATGACAATGACAACAGAGAGATCGAGAATCGCGAGCTGGTCGAACCAACGAAAGTTCGCTGTTCGTCGATGGGGAAACCGTTGATCGGTTCCACGCATAATTATTACGTGTAAGAAAGTCGAGGGATCCCGTTTTGCCGAACCGCAACCGCAGCCGCTCGAGCACTGCCTAGCACGATGCCTGAGAAATTCAAAAAACGGGGCGGGGACTGTCTTTTTCTCGCCCGCGCAAACAAACATGTTCGAGACGATCGAACTCGTGTGTTCATGACCGTAAATCGTACGCATAGACTGTGTAAACGATTATAGATTTTCAATTTTTATCCGACAGAAAGCAAAACTTTCTCCAGAAATAGTTTCAATCCGGTGAAAATAGACCGAGCGAGAAATCGACCAAAAAGAGAAAGAAAAGAAAAAACGAGAAAAAAGAATTTTAATCAAAGATTTATTCGTGAAAAGTCGCGACCGATTTAATCGACCTCTAGCAATTGTAAATATTATGATCGTTGAACTGTTAATTTTTAATCGAAATTGAATGGAAATTCTATTCGACGTACGCTTCTAGTGCATTAGAGAATTATTTTTACGTATTTAAACGATTGTACATTCAGATATTTATTTCACGGCGACGAGAATTTTTAACGGATCAACTCGTTCAAATTGCGACGCATGTCAGTTGGATGCGAAAATTGTAATCGACAGTTGTACTAAAAGGATTGCCCGACACTGGAAAATTTGCATGATCGTTCGAACTCGACCGAAAGAAAGGTGGTTTCTTTATGCGTACGAGTCCGATTCTCGCCCATTGAAAATTCATGTTATCGCGTATTCGACCGAGGAAACATTGTGTTTTGCGACGAGCGGAGGACGGTTCGCGATTAGGTTTGTGAGGGGGGGGGGGGTGAATTGTGTGTGCGTGGCTGCGTGTCTGCCTGCGCGAGTGCCTGTATTTTTTTAATGCACATATCCGCGTATTTTTCCTAGATCGCCCGGGGCAAACAGATATTTATGAAACGCTGCGGCACAGTGGCGTTAGAACGGCTGGAACGACAGAGAGAGACTGAATGAGAGAGAGTGTGTGTATGTGTGTGTGTGTGTGTCAGTGCGTGTGTGATCGAAAGGGAGAAAGAGAAAGAGAGAGAGAGAGAGAGAGAGAGAGAGAGAGAAGCAAGAGCGACAGAAAATGAACATAAGATTTCCTTTATTTTCATTCATTGTACGCAGTCGCAGTGTATGTAAGGAGAACAGAGTGTAATATAAAATTGTAAGTAATAGGAGAGATCCTGAATAATTTACTCGCGTCCTCGCAGATGTATGTATTCCGGAATGGACATCGATGTTTCCGAAGAAGAAGAAGAAGAAATGAAACCGATAGAGTGTATACAATGTCACGCGAAACAACGTGCACACACACCGCGCACGCACGAAAACATGCAGACGCAGAGAGACGCGGCCTGTCCAACTCTTTCGCTTGGTATTTCCTAAGAAAGTGATAATAAAAAGACTTTGCGGAAATCTGTTGACAGTCGAGTTAATGCTACTGACATTCTGCGGGTCGGTAACGCGACAACTACAGCTACACGTATTATCTTTGCTTCTCGCAAGCATGACCGTTGTCGCGTACCGCATCGCTTGCGGATAAATAATTTCTGAATTACCAATATTCGGATTAACCCTTTCGATACGAGCGCCGGATATATCCGGCATTCATCCGATGACCGATATGGACGAGTGCCGAATACATCTGGCATCCGTGTGAGCCATATTTCTGTGGGCCCTTTACAGAATGTTTACAGGAAACATTTAACCCCTTGACATACCCCATTCTCTTCGCAGTTAGTGCGATTAGAGATTTTTCGACTACCATAATTTCTTAGATTGGGAAAGAAAATTGATGCTTATCGATGCTATATATTATAATTTTATGCTATAAAATTTTATTCAAATTTTAATGGACAGAATAACGTATGTACTCAATAAGTTATTATTAGACATTTTCATGACGAGTCGGACTCGACAAAGTACGGCAAGGGGTTAAAGAAAGATTTAGAAACGGATCAAGCACAGTCGTTGCTTAACGCTTAAGAAAATCTTCGTACAAAAGCGGACCGACCCTGCGTTATGTGCGCATTTTCAGCGCGGCACCCCTCGTACAGTGGGAATGTCACGGCGGACAACGCGCTCGTACCGAAAGGGTTAAGCAAGCATCACCCTTTGTTGCGGCGGGCAGAGCGCGATCACGAAGACAATCGAGATAGAACGTTGAACGGACTCGATGAATCTGTGATCAGCTCTGTCGCAAGTCTCGCCAGCTGTCGATATATCGAGCATATGTGTCCTTTAAAGGTTACCGAAACAGGAGACGAAGCATCGATCCAACGATTGCAAGAATTCGCGGGAACACGGCTCGTGCAGGTCGCCGGCATTCAAATCTTTCGCGCGATCAGTTTTTCCACTCTCCGACATCGCGCGGCCCGTCGTTGTCGGGCTAACAAAATCCACGAGGATTTATCCCCACCGTTCCGTCAAACCACCGCGAAATTAATCATTTTCGACGTTACGATTTTTCTATTATTTTCTGGTATTAACCCTTCGCACTCGAGTGGTGATTCCGAGGCTGAAATCATCAAAGTTTAGATTGAAGAAATCATTAAAAGTGAAGCCGTTGTACGAATTACATATTCATATGCATTTATATATATATAAATTATATAATATTATAATAATTATTATATATACATATAAAATTAATATATATATATATAATTATTATATTATTTTATATTATTATTATATTATATTATTTTTTTTTTATATTATTTTTATATTATTATTATATTATTATAATTATATATATATATATATATATATATATATATATATATATATAAGTGGACAATTTGGGAAGAGGAGATACGATTATTCGAGCCTTTCGGTTTGTTTTCATAGTTGTTGACAATCGATAACCATAAAAAACGAACCACAAGCCTCGGATAATCGTATCTACTCTTCCCAAATTGTTCAATTTTTGTGGACAATCTGAACATCGGTAAGGTAGACATTACCGTACTGTAAGTCAAAAAGATTGTTTTAGATGTACAGTTAAAACGGCTTCGAGTATAAAGGGTTAACTCGCCGCGATTCCCACGCAGCTTGCGTAAAGCAGAGAAAGGGAAATGCCGAAAGGGTTGCCGACCGTCAGCGGTTGACGATGTCGTCGCTCCTCTGAACGCAAATGAACTTACACGCACCTATTTACATTAACAAGCGCGGCAGAGACGAGCGAACGTCGTAGGCACAATGGAAGTGTAAAAACGCGAGTCGCTGCTGCGAGAGTACCTTGGCACTTGGGTGTGCCACTTCGTCTCGGGAACGTTTAAATTAGCGTCTAGAGAGAGAGAGAGAAAGAGACAGTTACTTGGTTTGTGAGAAAAAAAAAGGAAACAATTTTCCGTCGCCAATAAAATTGATAAACAGCGAACATGAACTTTGAGCTCGCAGAGACAATTTCAGAAGTTCATCTCGAATATTAAACGCTCGAGTGGGCAGCGGAGAATACATACGCATTCCATGGTAATAACTCGCAGAAGAACCACGTAACTGCGACGTAACTTCTCCGCTCGATGCATTCGTTTCTCTATGCGCAAACATTAAATGTCTTGTTCCCTAAAAGACGACGAGCACAAGTTATCGCGTCGGTAAAATTGAATCCGTGCGCGCGAGACCCGTTGCCCTTCTCCATCCTCTCGATTCCTCGAATGTCCTCGCTCGAAATTAGCATCGTCAGAATCAATTAGTTTTACCAGAGAATCATTTTCACGAGCCGGTTTCGTAATTTTTTTTCTTTTATTTCGCCGCACCTTTCTCCGACGAAATCCATTCGCGATCCTTCGACGAAATCCCCTGAGATTACAAGCATTCGGCATTTGATTGACTGACCGGACATCGGTGCATATTTTTCAGTTCTTTAATATTTATTTATTTCTCGATCTATTGGGTTGGCAACTAAGCAATTGCCGATTTGTTCAATGAAATAAAAAATTTTGTTTTTACTTGGAACGAAGTTTAATCTGTAATGTATTTTCCATTTTGTTCGATGACCTTTCGCCATCTCTCTGGCAACTTGAAAATTCCACGCTCGCGGAAAGTCCGATCCTTTTCGGCCAAAAACTGAGTTAAGTGAGATTTTACAGCGTCATCATCATTCAAAGTTTTACCACGAAGGGAGTTGTCCAGGGATCGAAATAAGTGGTGATCCGATGGCGCGAGATCAGGGCTATACGGTGGGTGTAACATCGATTCCCAACCAATATCCATCAATTTTTGCCGAGTGGACAAAGACGTGTGCGGCCTGGCATTGTTCTGCTGGAAAATGACATCTTTACGATCGACCAATTCTGGTCGCTTCTCCTTGACCGCTGCATTCAATTTGTGCAGTTGCTAACATTCACGGATAATAAAAAATAACATAATAATAATAATAATAATAATTTTATAATATAACATTTACAGATATCATAAAAATGGAATGATTAAATATTAGTAGCAGGTGAATAAAATTGTATTTCGGTTAAAAAGGAATAATTAAGTATTAATAGTATTAAACGAATTTGAAAAGAAGTTATTAAATATTAATAGCAAGCTAACAGAATTTTATTTCGGTTGAAACAAAACGATTAAATATTAGCTACAAGAGAATGCAATATTATATAAAAGAGAAGTAATTAAATTTTGATAGCAGGAGATTAAAATTGTATTTTGGTTGAAAAGAAATAGCTAAGTCAATGCGGTCTAGCATTGTCCTGGTGGAAAATGACACCTTTACGATTGACCAATTCTGGTCGCTTCTCCTTGACCGCTGCATTCAATTTGTCCAGTTGCTAACATTCACGGATAATAAAAAATAACATAATAATAATAATAATAATTTTATAATATAACATTTACGGATATCATAAAAATGGGAGTGAGAGGCATCTATAACTGAAATCGGCAATTACTTAGTTGCCAATCCAATATTTTCAATTCCAGAGAGAGAGAGAGACTCTCTAAAACAAGAATATAAAGAACACAAGATAATATACGCGATATATGTATATGTATCTTGTAAGAATCTTGGTTCTGTTTTCTATGGAATTATGAATTTAACTGAATTATTATTAATTTAACTAAAATCGGCGATTACTTAGTTACCAACCTAATATTATTCGATGCTTGCGGTTCATTTGTTATAGTTACGAATTGTCGACAGCTGTAAAAACGAGCTGCAAGGCTCGAATAATCGTATCTTCTCTTCCCAAATTGTCCATTTTTGTGCGCAATCTGAGCGTCAGTAAGGGAGACATTACTGTAGCGGGAGTTCTTAATACTTTCATGGAGCAAGTGATATGTTCTCCCTCATTTTAACGCCTGTATTTTATATTTAGAAGTTGCAGTTTCTGAAAGAAGAAAGTTCGATAAAGGGTCCCGAAAATTGGACATTGACGGATAGTGGGTCAATCGCTCTGCAACGTCCGGTCAGGCTCGTTATAAAAACTTCGAACGCGACCAACGAGATATGAACTTTGAAACATTGTCCGTGCATCGACAAGTTGCAAACCAATGTTTCATTCTTGATCTAATTAAGAAGCTTCGTTGACTGATCCTGTTTTCGAAAAGTACATTTTTATGCACCTTCGCGCGAACTCGGACCAAGATCTTATCTCCATCCAGCCGTATTTAGAACTAATTATGGCCGATGAAATTGGATCGACCGTGTTATCGCAGACATGTAGAGCTTTTCTTTGGTCCGCTGCAATATTTCGGACAGCGACTGGCGGAATAATATTTTATAAATACAGTAATGTCTCTCTAATTGACGCTCAGATTGTCCGCAAAAATGGACGATTTGGAAAGAGGAGATACGATTAAAAATGGGAATGACAGACGTCTATAACTGAAATCGGCAATTACTTAGTTGCCAACCCAATAGTTCCGAAAATATTTTCAACACGCCAGGAACGGTATAATTCCGTGCTTTTTATATTCCGCTTTGTTTACCCGGGGGGAATCTCGGTCAACGGTGCGCGTCCTCGAAAAGTCAGGTGTAAATCACGATGCGACGCGGTGGAGTGCTTGCGAACCGATAACGTTGAGAATCGCGGCGATAACGTGGATGTTCGCTGAGAAACGAGAAAGAGAGAGAGAGAGAGAGAGAGAATTACAGCAAGTCCTTTCTCCGCCTCCGTCCGCGTCTCGTGGAACGATCCCCGTTCGATTATGAAATCATTACACCGTACGGACGATCGGTATCGTGCAGCCGTTGCCTGGGACACGATACCGCGAGCTGGTGCTCGATCGAAGATCCACGGCGAGGTCGTAAATTGAGACGCAGTCAGGTAAGTAGACAGAAGACCTCGCGGAATCCAGGTACGAGCAGACGCACCGGGCATCTTTCGCTCCTGGCTGTCTCGTAGAATCAATTATATACTTTCTAATCTCGAACGCAGCCCATTGTGCCGTGTACAAATTGCTCGTACCGTTAATTGCGAGCAACCAACGCGAGAAGCGCTCGATAAAACTGGAAGCCTCTGGCATCTTCTCGATTGGACGCCTGACACCGAATTAACTTGGTAATGACAGCGAGATACATAAACGCGTGGGCCAACAAAACAGGAAACTGTATTTTTATACTGTCAAATTGGGTATGCGACAGGGTGTCTCAAAATTATGGTACTTACGGGAAATATGGGGTTCCCGAGGTCTTTTGAAGTAACTTTTTCCTCAGCGAAAATGCGATCTGCGGCTTCGTTTACGAGTTATTAACGAAAAACGGTGACCAATGGGAGGCGAGACCTTGGCTGGCGCGAGGCGGCCGAGCCAATCAGCTGAACCGCGCTTCGATCGCTCGTTGGCTCGGCGCGCCAGTCAAGCTCGCCTCTCATTGGTCGACGTTTCTCGTTAATAACTCGTAAACGATGCCTCGGAGAAAGTTTTCGTAAAGGAAAAAGTTGCTTCAAATGACCTCAGGAAGCCCTCATCTCCCGGAGGTACTATAGTTTCGGGGACATCTTGTATATTTGAGCCGTTTATTTTGAAAGTGGCGTAAGTCACTTTGTTTTGAAGTCGATATATTTAAGGGTTTGCGTTTTAAAAATATTAATATATTATAATTATATTATATTATATATATAATTATATATAATATAATAATATATATAATAATTATATAAATAATATAAATAATAATATAATATATATATATAATATATAATAATATAATAATATATATTATTATATTATATTATATAATATTATAATTTTACGTTTAAAAATATGGATGCTAAATTTCGAGAAGATTTACTTGCATTTGTTATCTCGGGATACTGATATTTTTCTCAATACAAATAATTTCGTATAAACATTAAGAAAATCACCACTTTTCATTACGGTAAAGTGACTTATGCCACTTTCAAAATAAACGGCTCACATAAAAATATAAGTTGTGCCAAAGACCGGTCGCGGTAGGAATAGGTATACAATATACGTGAACTGTCGGTAGATTCAGTGTTAATTAACCGAAGAAGCAAGGGGATCGCTGACGGCCTCGGGGTCGTTGCGGCAAACGTTACGGATGAAAACATGGAAATCCGGATGATCGACGACGTCCGAAGGACGGGTCAACGGTTCTCTAATATTAGCTTACGTGTCGCTAGGTTGCAATCCGAGGAGCTTGAAGCTCGAAGAGCAAGTTTCCGCGCGCGGTACGTGTTGTCCCAAATCCAAGAAGAAGCCACTTTCGGATAGAATTGTTCTCTCCGATCGATCGCTGGCTCTTCGCCAGAGCGATCGCGAAAGACGGGAAACGGTGGCCGGAGAACGGAGAACAGAGGACGACGACCCTTTCTATGCGGTCGTCTTCGCGCCGCTCGCCACAATGCCGAGGAGCTTAAACGCCTCCTACTGAACTACTCGAGGGAACGAGATCGGTCTCTTCTCTCCTCGGTATTTCGCCGTGAAGTATCGAAAAGGGAGAAGGAGGAGGAGGAAGAAGAACGTCAACGACCGTATCACGCGGAAAAGTTCCATTATTCCGTGTTAAGCTGGCAACCCATCGGGACCTTGCTGAAGCGCAGTTCGCACTCGAACGAGGGCAACCACCGAGCCGTTCTTATTCCGACGCGTCCACGGAACAATGAACTACAGTGAATTCTCTCTAATTGTCCCTCTAGATCAGGGCTGTCAAACTCGAAAGCTAACTTGGGCCAAATAAACAATGCTTAACTTTAGGTGGGCCGCAAAAAAAAATCAATGTTCATAGAAACAAATATTTTTATTTTGACCGGTACATTGTGATAAACATATATAAAGTTAAATTATTGTTTACGTCCTGATACTTGACATCTCTTCTCTGATACTATCTTTCCTATTTCGGGAGAAATTTGATTGGCCGAGACTACTTTCAAAATTTCTCATTCACATTTCTATTTTACTTTTATCTTGCGTCGGATACATTGACTGGGCCGCGAAAATGTTCATCTTGGGCCGCGAGTTTGACACCCCTGCCTTACATATTTTCAAAGAAACATGAGTATGCAGACGATTTCATTTAGCGCAGCCCTATGCGAGAAATTATCACAAGATAAAACTAAAATATTTCTGATTCTATTTAAGATGTTAACATAAATGTGGACATTGCTTGTAACAGAACAGACGAATAAAGTAATGCTATTGTTAATATACAATATAATATTAATAATTATGATTCCAATGTGACGATTTTGAATAGAGAAAGAGGCAAGGGAATGTGCAAATATCATAATAATTTTTTGTAACATACAGAAGAAATTTGTATGGTGTATAAACATTTAAATATGCGGCGATAAAATTCGGCCAAACAAAATTTTTAATAGTTTAAGACAGAGGTGTCAAACTCAAAAGCTAACTTGGGCCAAATAAACAATGCTTAACTTTAGGTGGGCCGCAAAAAAAATCAATGTTCATAGAAACAAATATTTTTATTTTGACTGGTACACTGTAATAAACATATATAAAGTTAAATTATTGTTTACGTCCTGATACTTGACATCTCTCTTCTCTGATACTATCTTTCCTATTTCGGGAGAAATTTGATTGGCCGAGACTACTTTCAAAATTTCGAATTCACATTTCTATTTTACTTTTATCTTGCGTCGGATATATTGACTGGGTCGCAAAACTGTTCATCTCGGGTCACGAGTTTGACACCCCTGCTCTAGATCGAGAGAGATACGATTATTTCATCGTTGTTGACATTCGGTATAAAAACGAGCCGCGCGAGGCACGAATACAGTAAATTCTGTCGAATCGTCGTTCAGCTTGCAAAAACGAAAATGGACAATTTAGGAAGGAAAGATACGATTATTAGAGCCTCGCGGCTCGTTTTTGTAGCCGCTGATTGTCAACAATAATAAAAACGAGCTGCGAGGCTCGAATAATCGTAAATTCCCAAATTATCCATTTTGATGCGCAATCTGAGCATCAATTAGGGATCATTTAGGAATTTACGATTATATTCGAGCCTTGCGGCTCATTTTTATAGTTGTTGACAATCGGTAATTATAAAAATGAGGCCCATTTTTATGCGCAATCTGAGCGTCGATTAGAGAGAATTTGGGAAGAAGGAATACGATTATTCGAGCCTTGCGACTTATTTTTATAGTTACCGATTGTCAACAAGAATAATAACGAGCCGCGAGGCTCGAAAAATCGCATCTTCGATTAGACACCTGAATCGAATTGACACCTGAAACCAAATTAATTTGGTTAATAACAGCGAGATACATAACGCGTGGACCAACAATAAAGTCCAACAAAACAAGAAACCCTATTTCTATACTGTCAAATTTGCTCTATTATCTCTATCCTACAGGGTGTCCCAAAATTATGGCATCACCGAGAAACATAGAGCTCTTTCGAAGTAACTTCTTCCTCAGTGAAAATGCAATCTGCGGCTTCGTTTACGAGTTATCAAAACACTGAAAAAAACCCTGAAAAAAACACTGACCAATGGGAGGCGAGCTTGGCTGGCCCGAGGCCATCGAATCGACCGAATCGTGAATTTTTATTTACACGCTGAGGAACGATTCGCGAGAATGAACTGCGCAACGAGAACTCTTTCGCTCGAACAGCTTAATAAATTAAAGGGAAAGGAAACATATATAGTTAGCCGATTCCACGATGTACCGTGTGCATCACCGCGAGCAGCTTCGGTTGTCCCGAAGAGCACACACAGATGCGAATCAGGGTGCGATCGACGCTCGACGAGATCTCGATCGATCGCGATCCCGGGACGAAAGGGATCTCTTGATCGGCTACCGGGCACGGAATGCGAGTGGGTTCGGTGTGCGAAAGGACGGAATAAAAGGGTAAAATGTCATCGTGACTCTGTTCTACCTAGAAAAGAGCAAACGCATCCTATTAGCGGTTCAGAGATCGCATTGTTTGCTCGTGTGCCCTTAAACGAGCGAAATCTCATCCATCGTAACGACGTTGGCCTTTGAATCGCGTGCCAAACGGACGGCGATAAATCCACGGCCGACTTCATGGCTCGCCGAAGGAAACTACGTGCATATGCGAAGACGAGCTTGCGCCAGCAAGAACTCGCCGGGACCGCCAGGGCGACCGGGACCGTGTCCCGAGTAATTCATCGAACGCGTCCGACACGCGTTCGTTCTCGAAGATACGCAGCGATAACGCCGTTCGCCTCCCAACATGGACGCGAGGGTCCCGCGCATCTTCCGTGGGAGATTCGTTTTCCATCGTGGAAATTCTATGTATACCGCGACGACACCAAATCGAGACGCGTCCGTGGAGTCCGGGGCCCCATTGCCAAGTTGATGTGGCAATCACGGTCCGCGATTCCAGAATCGTCGATCAGCGAATCTTTGATTTTCTTAACGTCTGTATTCCCCCCCGGTCGAGCCTTTCCAGGCTGCCGTGCCATATCAAGAAGATGGGGAAGGTCCATCCGTCGACTTCTCGCGGATCAAATGGCAACGACTAACGATCTCGATTATTTTGCAAACGATCGCACGTGTCTGCTTAACAAGTGCGGGTATAATAGGTCTACCGAAAAGTTCTGTCCGTTTTTGAATTGAAATATAACACAATTTTCATAGATTTAGTAATATTTATTGTTGAATATACTTTCCATCGTTACTTATGACTTCTTGCCAGTGCGATGGCAACTTGTAAATGCCATTTTTAAAAAATAGTTGCCGATTGTCAACGATTATAAAAACGAGGTGCAAGGCTCAAATCTCCTCTTTCCAAATTGTCCAGTTTTGTTTAGAAGCTGAAGAAAACTTGGGGAGAATTTACTATATTTGGCAATGTTGCTTTTACTATCCATAATGTTCGAAATAATGAACGCGAAGTAAGCATTGATCTATAAAAATAACAATTCTTTTCGTATTGTATTTGGCAGAATATTTGATTTGTTGAAGAGAACATCTCGCATATATTAGGTCTACCGGAAAGTTCTGTCCGTTTTTGAATTGAAATATAACACAATTTTCATACATTTAGTAATATTTATTGTAGAATACACTTTCCATCGTTACTTATGACTTCTTGCCAGCGCGATGGCAACTTGTAAATGTCATTTTTAAAAAATGATTTATCTTTAGAGGCGAAGAACTCAACTAGTGCTTGGTTAACGTCAGCTTCAGTTTTGAATTTTTTTTCCTGTAAAAAGTTTTGCAAAGAGAGAAACAAGTGATAATCGGAGGGTGCTAGGTTTGGGGAGTATGGTGGATGCGACAGAATTTCCCAGCCTAGCTCTGCGATTTTCCGACGAGTCGCCAAAGCAGCATGTGGTCTGGCATTATCAATATAAATATAATATAATATAATATAATAAATATATATAATATATAATATAATATAATAAATATAATAAATATATATAATATATAATATAATATAATAAATATAATAAATATATATAATATATAATATAATATAATAAATATAATAAATATATATAATATATAATATAATATAATAAATATAATATAATAAAATAATAATGACATGAGACATCTTTGTTTCAGTTTATTTAGGAGAGTGCATGTTTGTAATTGCAATGATAAAGAGAGATAGTCATATATGTCTGAAATCAACATGTGCATATGGATTGAAACTTGAAGTGACACTATCGGACAGAACTTTCCGGTAGACCTAATATTTTCATCTCTCTAGGAAAATGTTTCTGCTCGTCTTATTACAGAGGTACATGCGACGTTTCCCAACGTACAGACATTTCCATGTTTGCAGCGAAACCTGCCGAGAGACAAAATTGACATTTGCGCGAATATTGTTGATCAACGATGCCCGAGGACTCTCGAGGGTAACGGGATTAGATAAGGGTTAAAAAATATATTTCAGCCGCCGCACGTTCTCCCGTGTCCGTCTCCCAAACGAACGACGGAGGACGAAGGATCGCGTCGGATAGGGGAAAAATGAGAGCTAAGAGTAAGCGCGCATGGGGAGGGAATGGATAGGATGTTTCCTGCTCCGACCCCTCTTGCGAATCGGTCGCGGAATCAGAGGGGGGAAAAAACCGTCGTTCTTCCAGCCGGCGGACAGTATCGGGTATATAAAAGCTAGGCGAACGATCGGGCAGAGATGTTGTTGCCAGCTTCTGAAATCCGTCGATTGTGTCGCGGGACGAGCAATCGCGAGTGTCTCGAGGGATGCCATTTCGTGTGCCGTCGGTGTGACCGATCCTCTGGCGACGATGACCTCCCGCAGAAATGTGTCTCGATCACCGGTACGTTCCCGAATCGCACGCGGGACCCTTAATTTTCTCGCAAGACGGACGGGGTACACGGTCTCGCGAGCTTTTCGAACTCTCGTGACTCTTGTATCGTTAGTGTGACGTCACACGGCTGACGTATCTCTGAACTGCGAAGAAACACCCTCCGAATGGGGTATCATCGGTATCTCCCGAGAAGATTAATTTTCGAAATTTGATAAATAATATAATATATATATAATATATTAATATTATTATAATATATATATAATATATTAATATTATTATATTATTATATAATATATTAATATTATTATAATATATATATAATATATTAATATTATTATATTATTATATAATATATTAATATTATTATATTATTATATAATATATTAATATTATTATTATAATAATATATATAATAAATTTCTTTCTGTAAGAAAACGCGATCGTCGATCGGCATTTTCAGTTCCGGCGAGGTTCCCCTATTCGAAAACCAGTGACACCTGTGTCCAAGTGAACGATCGATCGTAGATTTCCGGCTCGAGGACACGAACGGATAAAGTGAAGAAACTGAGAGGACGAACGGCACAGTGTGACATCGCGGAATGTTCGCAACTATTTCGTTGCGAATAGTCGCCCTTGTTTGGGGATCGGTCGAGTCGCGGGAGTAAATGACGTAATAGATTATCCATGATGCAATTATTTCGAATGGTCGTGTGTGGTGCCGGCGACTCGATAAAATAGAAAGTATCCTTTCGATTTAGCCACGGCGTGACATGTTTACGCGGAAGATTCGCCGACAGCAGTCGATGCGAGTAGCGTGCGTACCGCGGTCGAGAGGTCACCGGGCACGAATGAAAACCAACCGCGGGTCTTGTCTTGGTTAGACGAACAGCTTCTTCGTACGCCGGAGAATGTTACGTCTTCGCATCCCGGGGAATACCAATCGAGAACGTTGTGTTCACTTTCGAAAACGGGTTCCCCTTATCGAACGATCGTCCAGCCTCCTTTGCAACCCTCGCATACTCCTCGGATATAAACATAAATAGACGTGATTATGGCAATTTGAGATGTAACATCGATGCGCGGGATCGTTACGAACAGTTTGGGACCGTGAACGTTACACTTGTGCAATTCGTTCGCAGGTTATTTAATTTCTGAAGAAAAATAGTTTCCTATGGGCGCATCGGAACACTATCGCCGCGTAGCGGTGAACGTCCGAACTTAATCGACCACCTATGTGAGCCGTTTATTTTGAAAGTGGCATAAGTCACTTTGTTTTTAAGACGATATATTTAAGGGTTTGCGTTTTAAAAATATTAATATATTATAATTATACTATATTATATTATTATATTATATTACATATATAATAATTATATAAATAATATAATAATATAAATAATATAAATATATATATAATATATATATATAAATAATAATATAATATATATATATATATATAATAATATTATAATTTTACGTTTAAAAATATGGATGCTAACTTTTGAGAAGATTTACCTGTATTTATTATCTCAGGATACTGATATTTTTCTCAGTATAAATAATTTCGTATAAACATTAAAAAATCACCACTTTTCATTACGGTAAAGTGACTTATGCCACTTTCAAAATAAACGACTCATATGCACGATGCAGGGTCATCGAAAAAACACGAATAAATCAAGGGCGCGCGATTATTCAGGCGTATATGTTGCATCGATAACGTGTATAAACAAAACAAACATCGACCCGGTGAAAGGTAATTAATTAACGTAATAGTTAATCGACTATCCAGAAGCAATTAATTATGCTTACCAGTGTTTCCACTTGTACTTTCCATGTGATATCGATGCGGTACGTTTTCGCGAACAGTTATGCGTTGTTGATTTATTTTTTAATCGCCTAATTTTCTCGTAATTCATATTTTCCGGCAGCCTTGCATCGCGTATACGGGGGAGATTTAATTTGAGCGTTTACCGCTATGCGGTGATAGTGTTTCGATGCCCATGGGAGGACATTTTTCCATAAATTAAATTACACGTGGATCAATACCTGAAATTTTACAATTTCGATCTCAAATTGTTCGAAATGATTCCGTGCATTGATTGTATACCGCAGATGACCACAATTATGTTATATTTTTTTTTTAAATAGCCCGATTATGAACCACAAACGCCCTAACTAAAATATGAGCTCTCATTGTCAGAAGAATTTATGCAGAGAATATTGGACGTCTTCTAGAAATTCAAAATTATATCTGTAATATATATATATATATATCTGTAACTATATCTGTATCATACAATAGAAACTTTATTTATTACTGTAAATACAGATAACAAATGATTTTTGCCGCTTTTTCCATAAGATATGGTATCGAATTCGGCAAAGATCATCTGCTCCCTTTAAACGTCTCTATAGCGCTGAATCATGCAGCGGCAAAATACTGAAACTATTAGCCGAAATTGGATGTTGGTAAATCCTCGAACTTTCGTCACCGATTTGCCACTTAGTAATTCGTGATGTACCGATTCCTGAAAGAGCTTTCAGATTTTGTCACAAGAGGCGTTACCGTTCCGCTAACAGTTTCAGCCTTCTTCCATTTACTAATTGGCGCTGTACGGACCACGAATATAGAGCTTCTTGATTTCCCCACAAGAAGCGCTCCAATAGCAATTGGTTCATACCGGATTTCCATAATACCTTGCGTCAAAAACGGCAAGAATCATGCGCTTTCTTTATTTCTAATAATAAATAAGCTTCAATCTGCAGAATATGGACGCCGATTTTTCTACATATTCCTATACCTTCAAAATATATTTTTCATCCCTGATATGACAAATTTCATGCTGCTCCGTGTACACATATCTTCCATGCGGCAAGAATCATTTTTAGCTGTAACAAATATGTTTTTCATACTTTCAACATTGGACGGGTTTATATGTATGTATATTGCTATGTAGTGCTATTGATATATATAGCCTTCTAACGACTTCATAGCAATATATATATATAATATATTATTATATTATTTTATTTTATATATATTATTATTATATATTACATTATATATATATATATTGCTATGAAGTCGTTAGAAGGCTTGAACGATGCGACAATTTAATATGGTTCAGCAGCCTGCGGCCCGATTAGATTTCCCGAAGTCCAGAATCCTGTCTCGCCTTTCTTTATACGTTACACCAAATAGAGGAAATGTAACTCGAAATCGACGCACGTTCTCGCAGGTCCTGTGGCTGGTGCTCCTCATCGCGTACTGTTGCGACGGCGAAAAGCTGTCTCCGGATCAGAAGGCGCCTCCGTTCGCGCGTGGTTCAGGCGGACTGATCCTGAACACCCCGTTGGAGGACAACAAGGCCAGACACCGACCGATACAGAGCGGTCCCAGCGGCTCGACCGCGGGAGATCAGGTGCAGAGGGAGGAGACGGAGATGTTGAAGGAAGTGGACGGCGAGTTGGTACGAGTCGTTAAGGGTAGCTTCTCGTACAAAAGTCCCGAGGGTCTGCCAATCTCCGTGAAGTGAGCTTTCCTTTCTTTGTCACATCGTTTTACCCGAAACCTGTAAACTATCGGGTGGTCTTTATCGAAGGTACGAGGCCGACGAAAATGGGAACAGAGCGAGCTTCAAGTTCGGCACCGGCGAAGCGGGAGGCTCGGTTACGCCCGGCAAATCTTCGGGACCAAGAAAAGGAGGTGGCGACCGACAAAACGGTCAAGGAACCAAGGGAGGGAACGGATCGAAGGATAACGCTTACCTTCCACCCAACAAAGACGTAGACAGAAGCTACCTGCCTCCGAAATAGAACCGCGCAACCGGTGTAAAAGACACGGTAACCCGTACTATAGCAATTTGTTAATGGTCCAAGGATTCTTCTTCAGAAACGTCAAGTTGTTCGCTCGGTAGAATTGTACAAAGCCTGTAAACATTTAGCTGATTAAATTAATCAATGATACGACACACATGACTATATTCTACACAGTACGAAATAAAGTATATTTTTTCACACATGATAATGCTCACATAGCGATGTAAACCGTCAAGATCTTGGAGTCCAGCTAGCACTACCTAACTCGTTGTATTTACAGTTCGTATCTTTTCTAAATAACACTTAGAAAAATATAAGAATAGTGACCATGTGGAGATTTTGATATTCCGCATTGTAAAAAAGAGTTTATTGATTATTGAAATCAAATTTTTATATAACACGTTTGTCACTTAGAATATTGGTCGATTGTCCATTGGTGTTCATCTTTCGGAACCACGGTATGTGGAATAACCGAACGGGCTTAACAGCAACGGTATGTGATAGTGTCCGGCGGGATCCTTCACATCGAACACGATTTCGATGAACGGGTACATAGTCTCTATTCTTCTTAGCGTAAAGTACTTGTCCACGTCGAAGTGGATCTTGTATCGCCCGGCAGTAAAGCTGGCTCTTATACTATCCACTAAGTCTACGCAACGACCATTCGGAGAAGTATTACTGAAAAGGCACAACCATTGTAACAACAAAACTACTTATCTCTAATATTTCATTTATGAATCTCTTATATATATATACCTTTCATTTAAAAACGTCCATCGTCCATCCATAAGTTTGTACAAGCTAACTTGTAATCCTCCGACAGGCAATCCTTTGCTTGTATCCACAACGTGCGTAGAGATTTGAGGTTTCTTCGACGTCGGGGATCTAGCGGACTTCACAAACACATGCTAAAATATAGGAAAGCTGTGCTAATTGAATGTTTTTGTAATTACAAAAGACTATGGATTAGTTCGATTGTAATTTTGCACAACCCACCTTTTTTCCAGATTGATAGCTGGTACCCGCGACAGCCACTTGCTCCTTGTTTATCAAAAGGGTTTTCGACGTGTCTCCCGCCTGATTAGCTGCAATTGCAGGTTTCCTATCAGCTAGTACAAACGTAGGTAGTTTATTCTTGAATTTACTCAGCACATACTGAGTACCAGGTTGAAAAGTACCACCTGACAAAGTTAGAGTTTTACCACCCGACGTTAAAGTGATCGTTTTATTTTGCGCAGGAGTAATGGGGATGGTGTTCACCGGTTGAAGAACTCCTATCGTGTTAGAGGGAGACGCAACCGATGAATTCATTTGATATGTCGCGCCCAAAATAGGCAACGGGCACGCCACCAGTATATCCGAATTCGCTTGTTGCTTCTCGCCTTGCTGAAATACCATATACGAACGTTTACGTAACATAGAGCGATAGATTTAATATAAGTACATTTACAATGCTTACAAATTTGCTAGACTTTCTGTCCGACTTAATCTCGGATCGTCGAATAGTTTTTCCATTTTCACGCGACTCTTTCTGCATTTCTTTGTTCGAATCTTCCTCATCGGAAAGAAGCGCAACAACTCGAATTTCAGAACTGTTGTGATCTTCCGATTCCACCACCATTTCCATTTGCACTTCCCCTTGATTCTCCGATTCTTCCAGATATTCGCTTTGCATATGTTCCATCGCATCAGCTATAGGATCTTCGGTGTTGTCCTAACAAGATCAACCACTTTAGTTACAAATTCTTGAATCAAGGAATATAAAAAACTTGGATAGCCAAAGAAACTAACTACTCTCTCCAGTTTGATCTTCTTCGAAGAATGTTTCACAGTCTCATCCTCCAAGGACATATGCAAATGTGATACATCTTCCTCATCCTCGTCGACGTCGTCCACATCGTCTTTGATGTGGGTTTCATCCAGTTCGTCATCTGTTTCCAATCTTTCAACAACATATTCTACTTCCTCATCATCTACTTCGGTTTGAACATTTTCAGATGTCTAATGAAAATTTACATCGATATACTATAAATTGCTTGAATCGGTTTAGCCAGATCGGAAGTTATACAAATGAACGGTACAAACATCAATTTCACCAATCTCTACTTCAACTTCCTCATCTCCATTTAACTTTTGGGCAAGAGCCTTCTTCTTTTCTTCTGCCTCGTGTAACAGAGCTGCTCGCTGGTGCTTCATAGTACATGTGTGCTTCAATAGAGACAGTCGATGGGCATGCAGGTTTTTCTTGCAGTACATGCAATAAGCACGCGTCGCTTGAAAAGGTACAGATGTTAACCATCCTATAAAACATATTCTATTGAGTGCATAAGCATATACATACAACTTATACATAGGATACTATTTAGTAGAATATTATTCACAGTTTCTGTTTTAAAAATTTACAGATCATAAAGTAAATTAGCAAGAACTAAAACTATGCAAAAAAAAAATTAAAATAAAGAATCTACCATAAAACGTGAAGATATAAGAAATAAAGTCTATTTATAGGTTGTATAAATATAATTTACGTTCTCACTTCACTATGAGGTTTCCTTCATTTCTATTTACGAGTCACTTTGATACAGTTATGTATATATACATACATGAACATCACTATATACCTCGTCGTAACGCGAAGCGAATTAAGCAAAGTATTAAACAACGAACGTACCGCGGAATTCACATATTTTAATGCACCTGTATATCTGTTCGATGATTTGCAATTTCGCGCCTTCTCTGCCGAATAATCTGGCCTATTATTCCAAATGCGACATTCCACTAAACGTGTTCCTACCGTATGGTGATATCTACTCGGCCGACCATTGAATTACCCAGCGGTACCTTTACTGGTGACTTATTAACGCTAGTAATATGGTTAGGCATGTAACAACACAGTGTCCGGTGATGTCACGTCAAGTGCGTTCACGCGGTGCTGGGTTGCTCCAAATTTTTCGAGTAGGGAATAGACACGAATTTCGTCGATTGTATACGAAACTAGAAGCGACCGATGAGTGGTGAAGATACGTACGTAATTAGTAAAAACGAGTACACGATAAAATGACTGCCGTGATCGCTTAAAAACATTCTCGACTTCGCATATAAGGTGTCCGTCGATAGTCAAATATTCGATAAAAGAAAGTGTGCTGGTTGTGTTACGCGGGCCCGCGTGCTCTCTAAAAATAATGAATTGGCTGTAAGATCGAAAGCGTCATTTCTTGAGACCGTCGCGTTTATATATTCTGTACATTGCGAGCATACGATTAAAGGGTACAGCTATACATATACACGATGTGCGTGCATATCAAAGCGTGGCAAGAATTCACGAACAATGGCAATGTTTAATGTTGCCGTGTTACAAAGAATTACTTCGCAAGACAGCTATAACATACGGTTACGGTAACAAGGTGATACCTTTAAAATCGGGCATTTGCTCCCACTCTTTTCTATATCTCTGCGTGTAGACACGCGTTTTGGCATGGCTAATTTTCCCCGTAGGGGTAAGCCGCTGACCCGTTGGCGTTAGGAGATTGGCGTGCATCACGGTTTCCGGAGTCGTGACCATAGCCAAATGCTTCTTCGTGTCCATCACCGTTGAGTGCAAAGGAGATCGATTTGAAATCGCCCGGATCTCAAAATACCCAAAATCGTAACACGAAATCACTAAATAGTTTTTTCCACGATCAAAGGGGGAGGGGGCACGCAACGAGTCTCCGAGATCCTCACCTAGCCTAGTACCGAAGTTAACTCCCTAGCAATGGCGGACAACTGCAACACTACAACAGTGCGCGCTGTGCGCGGTCCCCTCTAGCCCCCTCTGCTATTCGGGACCGAGTTATGTAGTGTACCGTACCAGTAGCGTACCTCAAATTACAGTGATGTATCTATTTCAGTTAGCACCCTGCTTTTTATACACATATGTATTTAACATACTTTCTTTTCTTCTACGCAGCAACAAATAAAAGATCTCGCCGTAGAAACCCTAAAATTTCTATTTACGCGCATCGTGAACGGTGTGTGTCGCGCATACATGTAAAAACATGAAATATTTAATTTTTCAACCGATCATAATTTCGCAACGTAATTTTGCATTCCCCAATCCACAGTTATTGAACAATATATTTACCGAGCCAGTTGAATTTATTCAGATTAATTTTAATAGGAAGTGATTATAAAACTGTTGGCTTCATAATTCTTTGATCGTGCGACATTTATAGATGTATTCCAACTGCGTGCTCTTTATTAAATTTATACGTACGATACTGTCCTACGATAGGGGTACGTAATAATTGGTTGAATCGATATGCGTGCGCATTCTAACGGGAACTTCACGTTAGGCGGGAAAAATAACAAATGATTCTAGATGGAAAAGATACGAGAGTTATCGCCTCGATCAGAGAGCAGGAAATAATTATTGAATATTTGTTATAAAATTTTAACATTTTGCAATCGAAAACTGCGAATACGATGTTCAGATTGGATTCAATATAATGTAGATACATATACTTTAAAATGTCATGAACGCCATCTAGAAGGCCCCGAATTAATGAATCAATAGTAGCGCACCCTTTACGAAAGAATCAAGAATTAAGAATATCCTTATTAGGGGAAACCTTTTAAATCATTTAAATATTCATGATAACGAAACGTGAAAATATACAATCCTATTTATTGTTATTCTCAAGATCCATAATCATTTTCCTCTTTCGACTGGTACGTTTACGAAAATAAAGTAAAAAAAATTATCAGCATATTCATAGCTTTATTTTGTTAATAAAATATAAAATGGCAAATATACTTCTTACCATTCTTACCAAATGCATTATAAATACGAAATTTAGGATTTTTATTATACACAATTCTAGCTAAGAGCGAGAAAAAAAGCTGCTTCAATTTATTGCTATTAAAAGCAATTTTTGAATTTTATTTTTATTTAATTTTATTATTCTACGCAACGTATACTCTTTTTCTACTTATTAGTAATTCTCTAATCCCACATTATTATTTATATATTAAGAATGGTAACCGATTTAGAGCAGAATATTTTTTACAATATACCATTTACCATTTCGTTGAAATTAACTCGTGTACATAGGCGGTAGACTTGTATTGTCACTAGCAAATAATATGTAGTAATATAATTTAATTTTGCTCGAAAAATAGTGGTATACTTAATTAAATTTTTTCAGAAATACAATATTACAACAATACGATATTTCGAGACTTTCATATATTAATAATGATATGAAAAATTTAGATACTGCTTTTGGAAAAATATTTCGATATGGTTTATCCAATTTCCTATTACATACAGTGAAACAAAGAACCATGCGAGTTTTTCAGGAATGTAACATAACGCTAGATTATACACTAGGAAATATGGACTCGTGAAACATGTGATGATAGTCATTTTTATTTTATATTTTGTACAGCCGGGGCAACATTGATAAATATGTAGTATCTCGATTCATCGAAAAGAATTCTTTTACAATAGTCGATTCTGCTGTAGGTACAATTGTAAGCAGTCACGGTCCTGTAAGGAGCTAAATGGACCAATCAAAGACTAGTCACGTGATCAAATACAGCGCCATCACAGCTACGTGTTGCTTTACTTCATATGTATAGTATGTATATACAACTATCAAGCTTAAATGAAATGATGTACGTACGCGTAGTCAATACAGACAAACGCTTAAAATACAAAACAAGCCAAGGTAACGGACTTAACAATAAGTGATAGAGAGAGAGCGAGAGTGACACTAAAAGATCTGTCCTGTACACTGAAATAAAAGTGTACATAAAAGGTGACGTAGATCTAATAATCGGTGAAATAAACTATTTAATATTTTTGCAATATTTATAAAAAGTGACACTTAAAACGGTAATCAAACACACATACTGGATATGCCGCTACTATTCAAACAAAGTACGATTTTCTAAGCAAGCATCTTTGCCAATAAGGATTGTACACTGTACGGTATTGTTAAGTGTAAAATATGTGTAAACCTTTATTGATGAGAATACACTGATCAAATTATTTAAAATTTAAACAATGAAGCAAGCAAAATATAGGGTAGAAGCTTTCATTATACCTACATGCATAAGTAACAATACAAATTCTGTTTTAAATGATAGACGCGATGAAAGATTACAATTAAACAGTGTTAATAACGTGACCGTTGGTATTAAAGAAAGTGAAGCAATTTGTTTCGCAAATGACACAAATAATTCACTCACCATAGAAGAGGAGAGTATTCAAAATGCAAAGAACTCTATAACTCTTGAAAGACTTACAGAAGAAAATAAAAATATATGTAGCAATTTTTATTTTTCATCTCCGAATAACAAAACAAAATATGAAACATCGTATAATACAAATGTCTTGTCGAAAATATTTGATAAAGTGGAGAGATTAACGCCAATCGACGAACGAACCGAGGACGCGGAAGAAAATATTACCGAACTGTGTTATCACGGATGCAAGAATGGTTGTTCTGCTATTGTATCAACTCCTCAGGAAATCAGCGAAAAGATATTTGAAGAAAATTGGCTACAAAAGCTGGAGAATATAAAACAGAAAGAAGCAGAATTGAGAAATAGAGAAATAATTTTACTGAGTCGTGAAAAAGCATTGACTAAAAAAGAAGAAGAGATCAGAATATTAGAATGTCAATTAAATGATAAATTAAAACAATTAGACTTGGATCATAAGAAAAATCGGCATATACGTGATCTATTGAAGATATCTGCTATCAATCAAAATAGTCAAGAATTACATGTTGATTTTGATTCCAAAGTTTTGCCGCAAAAAATCCATAGAAGTGATACTAAGATGAACATTGCACATGTTGATAACTTGAACTCATACATACAAAATAGTCAAACACAGGATATTGTCCACAACCTGCAGGAACATTCTAATAAAGATTTAAGTAATAACAAGGAAAGCGTATGTAAGGATTTACAAGAGAAAAGAAGCAGTGGGAGTTCATCTTCTTCTTCTTCCGACCATAGTGTATCAGAAGCAAGATCTAAGCAGAGGTCTACCATCAAAAGCTCCACAACTTCCAAATCTTATGGTTCTAGAACTATCTCTAGTAATTTCCATAAAAGTAAGAGACCTTCAAAAATATCTTACGAAGATTTAGATACCACATTGTCTGCAGATATAGGAGATTCATCTTTCATCCAAACTTCACAGAAATTTAATCCTGAATTATATAGAAAACCATTTGCATTTACAAGGTCAGTCAGCGAACGTCGTGGAAGATATACAAGTAAAGAGAGTAGCATCAATGTTCAAGTTAAGAACTTGGGTAATATTTGGGAAGAGTTTGAGATACCTGTTGGAATGGAACAGGCTAAAGTATTACAAAGAGTAACAAAAAATATATCTGTTTCACAAGATAAAAGTACAAAATTCCAAAACTATGGTCTTATAGATTATAATATTAGTGCATCGACTACAGAACATAAAATTGAAAATGAAAGAAAATATTCATATTTGAATTTAGAAACAGGAAATAAATTATGCTCGCATCAAAAACTAATAAAAAATTCAAAGGGAAGACCCATATCTTGGAATGAAGATACTAATGAGTGCTCACAGAAGAAACAAAAGGTTTATACAACAACAAAAAGAGTATTAACAAAAGATATCGAAGACAAAGAAAACTGTAAATGTAATACCAAAAGCGATAAGACTGATAAGGTTTTGAGAAAGAATGACATTAAAAATAGAATTCTTACTATATTTCGTTGATGTATTACTAATATGGAAAAACATAGCAACTGTATGCAATTGTAGAAAAATGTGTATATTAAAATATTTTCTTACATTCTTATAGAAATAAAATTATATTTCATTTATTGTCTAAAATAAAAGTCATACATTACAATTAATTTGAAGTATGTTTATTTCACTGTATGGATTACATAAGCAAGTAATCACATTGTAATAAACTGAGGAAGTTGTATATACAATTGTCAAACTATCAGATTTTCATAGAATTACCATGATGGTGCTTCTCCTGGTTTCAGTTCTCTTCCAAATAAAGCAGACTTGTCCCGTACGCGAGTCGCTTGTGATTTCCAGTTACTAAGCACTCCATAAAACAGCAGGAGAGGAATTCCTGTATAACCTGTCATAAGTACAAACTGTTTTGCATGCATTTTTAGTCTGGCCAACATTTTAATTGTTCAATGGTAAGTCGTCTTTGGTTGCCTTTTTCTTCCACTTTTGGGTATGACTCCAATCTGCATAAACACAACTCAGCAGCACAGTAGGAACAAGTGTTATTTGCCAATATCGGTTAACCAAACGTGATACAATGGATCCACCCATTAACCTAAAATATAAAAGGTACATGGTAAATCTAAGTTTAATGTTTGCAATAAGTTATCTATGATTACATCTAAGAAAACAAAAAGTACTTAAATTAATCATACACAAAAATAAATAAAATCTTTCTTCGAAAGAATAACCTAGCTGCAATAAGCTAGTTATGAACTCTACGTAGATAGAATACTTATATCTAAATAACTACAAGACTAAACACTACATAAGTAACAAAAAATATATTCACCATATCTAAACCTACAATTCACAAATGCTAGTAAAATATCTACACAAAATTGACCACCAGAGATTTACGTAATCGTAAGTAGTACGAGTGTGATATATTATTTACATACATATATATGTATAGAGTATGTATACTCACTTCTCTGAATGTATGTTCAATGTTACTATAAAATGTTTTTAATGTGAAAAGCTATTCACCCGTCTTCTCTGCATTTATATTGAAAAAAGAGATCTGTCCAGAATCGTGCAATCAGTAAAAATCTAACAAAACACCGAATCGATCGCTTAAAAGCAATTAAGTGCTGCGATCTGACGAGGGAGCTAAAAAACGTGAACTAGAGAGGATATGAATATCGACAAGGTCGATAGATAAATGGATACGAAATCACAGATGGGGCTCTCAATCACTGTTATCACCCATTCATACAAGAAACCCACATACGTATATTAGTATGCAGAGGTTACACCGACTAGAATAGATGCTTCAATATTGAACTGTACAATTCAGGAGTGAAAAATTTAGATTCCCAAAAGACTAAGCTACTAACGCCACTGTTCTTTTCCGACCAAAACGATGCACCATAGACGAGCTCGTCTATAACTGCAATTAGCTACAGTCGGCAATACAGGCCGAGAAGTTACCTATATATATTATATTATTTGTTTTACTGCATATATGTATATAATGTATATAATATATATTATATAATTTTTATAATTTATTTATTATTTTATATAATTATATAATTTATATTATAATATATATATAATATAATATACTATTATTATATACTATTATATTATTTTGAATATACTACTACAGAAATAAAGTTCTTGTAATTATCTTGATTTTTATTATATCATTAAAAAGAGGATAACACAATTATCCATATCAATTCTATGCAGTTGTTAAGAACATATACATAACTTGTCCCATGCTTCTTTTTCTTTATAAATAAATCTTTGTACATTTTTACTATGTTACTCAGACATTCAAATAACGCGCGCTCTCATGACGATGGGATTAGTAAGATGGCGACGATCTAGATTCGGGCGACATCTCAGTGTGTAAAGCGTAAACGTAACCGTCTGCGACCGTTCAAGTCACTTGGTTTCCTCATTTTCGATCTTTCTCTATCTCTATTCACACCGCGGATTCACCTGTGCGAAAACGTGACGGCAATTTTCCCCAGCGAGTTTGTCTGTCCTTGTTCCCTTGTCACGTTTCGAAACTCTCCCGTCTGTCTCTCTCGGACCAGCGGTATTTGCGGAAGAAAAGGACGTACAGATCCGAGGATCGAACGTGGTTTTCGGGTTGCCAACGGTGTCATGGTGACACCGTCGATCTGGTGCACGAAGGTTCGAGGAAGGCGCGAAATAAACCTCTTGTAACATCTTGAAATTGCACGCATAGTCACCAAATTGACGTTCGAAAAAAGTTAATTTTTGTAGCCGTGCGTGGATCGCCTGCGTGTGTCAACTGGTGTTAGATTAAGAACGCTGATCCTTCGAGAACCGCGGTGCAATACATAGTATCCTGACGGACGGGGAAAAGGATGCTTTGAGACGAAAGCTTGATAACCGGATTCTCCTACGCCGCGTGAAACGAATTAACCTAGAAAAACTGTTCGGTGTCCGACACAAGAATGTCGGGCTCTGTCCGACACGGTCTCGAAGAGGCGCGGATAGTGTTTAAAGATCCAGAGTTGTAAGTGGTTTAAAGATCCTGAATCGTAGGAACAGCCTCTCTCGATACATGAGAAAGTCTACATATCAACATCAAACATGTTCGGCTGTCCTAGGGAGGCCGTTCGCGTCAAAGTGAAGGTACAGTTTAGTTTTAGTTGTTGTTTGACTTCGTATCATCATCTGTTTTTTGTTTAATCTACCAACCGAAAAGCTCATTTCCAAACAATACTATCTCCCCGCATCGTAACTAACTTGTTAGGAAATAACTTATCATGTATATGGTGAATGCAATATGTCATAAATTGTATGTAATACAACTGCAACCGTGGTCCCAAAGACAATCATTTTCGGAAGGATGAACGAATAATAAAGATAAGTGGAAAATGTGATCATGAAACAGTGCGAAAACAAATTATAAACTAACAGATCGTATTTTATATTACTGTTGTACATATAAAATTCATATTTTATTTAATGACAACGTATAGATTAAAACGAAGTTTAGTAAATGTGCGGTTTAAGACAGCCGTTTTCGATTTCAGTGATCTTGAAATATGTTGTCAAGGTCATCATTCTGAACAAATTTTTGCTCTACACAATTAATGTTCAAAATATTTGCAAAACTGTTGCTACTATTACATCGAATCCCTACGTATACCCTCGCTAATATACTTCAAAATTAAAGTCACTGTAACATTGATAAAACAAATGATTATTTTAAAACGTGATAAAGGAGTGTTATCAAATTCGGTAGTCTCTAGATTTATCAAAATTATCTTTAGATAATTGTTATCTAAATTTTATTATGAATTTTAAAATGCAAATTATGCCATTCATAAGTGACTTCATTATCATTACTAGTTTGATTTATGTAATATGAATAATTTTACCGCAAACTCGAAAATGAAATTATTATTCCGTATTTTTTATTTCAAACAATGAAATTGTTTTTTGTATTTCGATAGAGAAATACTATTGAATATTATAGAAATAATCAATTAACATTTGGAAAAAGTAATATAGAAATATGCAATTTTGATTTCCTCTGGTACATCTTAAAATAAACTATGTACCTGGAAAAAGTACAAAAAACTAAATCCAATATTTTACAAATTTTAAAAATCGATTCACGTTTGTTACAAAAATCAATATGTACATAGAAAATTTAAAAGATTAAAAAAAATAATTGTGTTGTTTATTCAACATTAATAATTAAGTTCCGAATCTTTATGCATGTATGTTGTGTGTAAATTTATGAAATACAACATGCATTTGTATTATTGAAAAGTAGTTATTTTTAACTTAACTTTTCTACAATAAATCTTAGCTTGTAAAAGAGTACCGTCATGATTAAAAAATGTAATAATAAAGCAACGCAACCGGGAAAACTTGAGTTTTAAATGTTTTTTTTTCTCCAAGGTCTAGCATTTCGCTTTTCGTTCTGCAATTAGAATAACCAGCGTTGCGTAAAAATAATTAAAACGTCGGCTCTTCAACGAGTGCTGTGCAAATAGACCCGCAGTATACTGCGGTAAAATGCTACGATTAGAAATTAATGTAGTACATATGCTTACTGGTATCCATGTTCGACATTTGGTGAAACGTAAAATGCATAAATCTCCGTCGGCTTCACATGGTAAATTTGGTTTACGCAAGTGTAAATAATGGGCGCCTATTATATTATATTATATATTATATAATATAATATAATAATATAAATAATATAATATTATAATATTATATTATATATAATATATATAATACAATATTATATCATTCGTTTTTATTTTACAACGAAAAGGTCGCAATCGCAAATATCGTATCCAAGACTTAGCAAGCTCTGGAAAGTTTGTTTATAAAGATGCAAGCCACACATGTACCCTGATCTAACTTTACCTTAGGCGCGCCGATTTTATCACGAATGTCATTCAATTAAAGTTTTAAGGGGGAATGCAGCCTTGTCAGCTTCATAAAATCGAAAATTTATTTCGCTAATTTGGATATGAAGTTCGACAATGTTAGATTCTAGAATCTTTTTTGTTTTATATAAAAAAAAATTCTGTTAAATATTCTGTTGAATTAAACACATCAAATATGATAATAGAGTTAAGATGTTGTTAATATTAGCTTCGATAATCAACTGTGGAACAGAAGTTTAGTATTTCTTCGAGGAATACCTTTTAGTATACAGTTCTCTTGAAAACAGAATTGCCATAATCGATAAGACAGAACAGTTATGATCTCAAAAGTCGTGGGGTTAACTTGCGAGCTCGTTTAAATGACAATGCCATTATGAAAGCTTACCGATCGGTGTAATAGTGTTAAATCTCTTTTATATAAGTCGACAATAGCCTATTACAAGACGATTTTACGTAATAGTGTGCACGCTTTCCATTTTCGGCCGGTTGAACAAACTCGAAACGCTTCCGAACGGTAGCTCGGAAAACGTTTTAAAGTGATCGTTTGAACATTTTTCAAAAATTTGTTGGTTTTATATAGATTTTTATAGATTATTTATTATTTATTAACGTTATTATTTTATTACGTTATTATTTACGTTATTATTTATTATGTTATTATTTATTACGTTTGTTATTATTAACGTTTTAAAGTGATCGTTTGAACATTTTTCAAAAATTTGTTGGTCTTATATAGATTTTTATAGATTATTTATTATTTATTTGCATAGTTTAGCATTTCAGGGACACTATAAAGCGAGCGTTGGAGAAATTCAGAGAATTGACGGAGACGTTCACTCTAGCGATTAAATACTTATTGTTGTAATTTAAAATATATAATATTGTATTTAGCAGATTTAGTTTGGAATCTTTGCACAAGTTCTTTTGATTTTCTAATTTCTAGTTCCGAAAATGGCTTAAAAACTTTTTGAAGAGCTTAAATTATGAATTAACATATTTAACAAAGAAAAATTAACTTTTGATTTTATGTGTCGTCATTTAATGAAGCTAGAACCTATTATGTATATATATATAATAATATTATATATTATATATTATTATATAATATATAATATATTGTATTATATAATAAATAAATATATATATATTATATATTCTTATATATTATTATATTATTTAGTATATTATTTAGTTATTATAATGTTATATAGTATTAATTTTTTCAAGAAATAATTGTAGTATTAATTATAATTAGATATCGGATCTTTAAGCAACATAAAACAAAAGATAGCAAGTTAGATAAGAATTGATTTTTACTCTCAATAATTTTGCAAAGTTATAATATTACAACATTCCCAAATTCTTCTTACCTGTTTCGTACTTTACACTTCATCTGTAGATTTTTGGACATGAGTTCGCAAAGTCCGCAGTCTAGCTGTAACGGTAGATAAACCAATGTTACATATCAAGATTGAAAACGATCGATAAAGTAGACCTTGAAGTATCAAAGCAGCCAATTTGAAGAACGTTCAGTGGCTCACGAAAGTAATTGACCTCTTGCATTTAGTATTGGCCATCCAATTTGTTCGATCAAATATTTGTCTGATAAATAAGAAAAAGAACTTAACCAGGAGAAACCCATACTTATATAAGGAAGTTACAAATTAATTTCATAATTTGCACTGAACCATTTATCGGAAATCAAGTCAAATGTGAAAGTTTTTTATACATGTCCAGTGCACAAATAGAGATTTACTTATTGATCATTTCGTTCATTACATTTGTAAACAATAATTTTCAATATAAGTTTTCGATTCTACTAAATATTTAAATGTTAGATTGTATTATCCTCTAACTAACGTTATTAATCGTGGAAATTAAAAAATTTATTAATCAAGTAGTCGATTGATTCTCAACAATGCATTGTAACACAAATTACAATGTACAAGAATGATACTGAAAAAACTCCGTAAGCATTATATAAGTATGCCAGGAGTTACATACATGTAAAATACGTGCAATTAGCGCATACTTTAAAGCATATTTACTTATTCAACGTGCACATTTGCATTCTTCGTGCGTGAATGTCGTATCCTTTTTGCATATTTATTATCCATGAACTACCACTGTCTACTTTTATTACATTTGTAATGTGCAAGGTGTCCGACAACAGTGCCATGAAATCGAAAATAACAATAATATAATATAATATAATCCTGAATAATCCTATATATTATATATTAATATATAATATAATCCTGCAAGAATTAACATAAGTTTAATAGTTATCGAACAGAAAATCATTCGAGATTACTTTCTTTGAATAGCTCATTTATCCGTTGAATAAAAAAAATAGACTTCTTATGGGGTTAAAATTTCCTGATTGTGGAAATCAATCAAGTAGTATAATTTTATTAGATTTACGATGTTTTTCGGTATTTACGAAGAATATCTATGTATTTATCACTTGCTCTTATACACACCACTGATTTTAATTAAATTTCCTACTCCTGATCAAGCAAAGAAACCGCAAGTAACTCTTTTGATAGGAGGCATTCACCTAATGCAGGTCATCAGCGTTTTATTCACACTAGAACCACCGAGTCCTAAACCCGATTATAATGTATATTAGTTTATAGTAATTACAAGACTGGGTTCATGTAAACTTCGTACGATTTCTATTATTATATATGGTTGAACCAAGGAGTTAAAACATTTCTCACAGAAACCTTTTTTGTAATACCAGAAATTGTAAAAGAAAAATGCGTCAATTTGAGATCGGTCAATTTGACTATAAAAACGAATAATAAAACGAATAGCAAAAGAATTCCATCCGCGAAAACTGAAAAAAAGATAATCCGATAATAGTGCAAAAAATCCAATAAAACAAATGAATCTCTAAACATAATGAAAACTATAAAACAAGCACAAAAGCTATTTTGTTGTGACTTAAACAATTCAAAAATTTTCATAAAATTTACCCTATGGCAATTTAGAACTGTCTGTTCATAGAGTGCATCGAGTATAGTCTTGTTTTATATGAAAAATGTAGCTGCAGGAAACCGCAATTTCTGTGCCATCCATTTTATTTGTACAGGTGTCTGTCGTCCACTCACGCGAGAAAGAACAAATATTCGACATGTACGGTCGTTTTTTAACGATTTTCATTTATTCAGAGGATTAAGATAGATTCCAAACATGAGATTCTAATATTTGGTATTTTTCAGCTAGGTACATATGAGCCGTTTATTTTGAAAGTGGCCTAAGTCCATTTATTTGAAAATCCAGATATTTAAAGTTTTTACGTTTTAATAAATCTAAAAATATTGCTAATTGATAGCATGGTGGCATAATGTTTTTCTGTTCCTAAGGGTCACTACATTCTTTCAGCTTTGCTGGCATGAAATTATATGTATAACGTATAATATATATATTATATATTAATAATGTAATATAAACATTATAACATTATTATTAAATTATTAGTAAATTTAATATTAATATAAACATTATATATATTATATATTAATAATATAATATAAATATTAATATAATATATATTAATGTATAAGAAATGTGAGTATTAAAATAGCTAGCTCGGTGTTCTTGAAAAATGAACTTAGGCCACTTTCAAAATAAACGGCTCATATATGTATGCATACAGTTGCTTAATTGAAATTTGCATAATTTCGTGTACGATGTCAATTAAATGCTGAACGGAATCGTTTATGTGTAGAAATGCGAAACCAGACATCAGCCTGAATACCGGAAGTTCAGCGTGGATCCGCAGATAACATCCATCGAAGTACTTCAGAGCATACTCATCAAAGCGTTCGACATCAAAGGGTAAAACAATATTATCAATAATATTGTAATCGTTGGGAGAGCTGCAATTAACCTTCATCAATAAGACCGCTTTCCGTTTTTAGGGATACGGATTTTCGCTTCGTTCTCCATCGACCATGGTCAATTCATTAAAAATCATTAAAAAATTGGAATTAAGAATTACAAATCTTTAAATTAGTTTCCGGGATCTTTCAGACATTTTCGATAATTAAATAATTCGATAGTTAAATAAATAGTTAATGAATTAGTGCCCTTAATAAATAATAATAACTTAATAAATAATAAATAGTTAAATAAATTAGTGCCCTTCTGCAGAACTGTTGCCTTTTATTGGATTATTGCGAAACTTATTGGTTTCTAATAGATTCGCGACGATTTCTCAGTTCAGGGTCGCTTCAAGGTCGTAGTTCTTTTAATTCATCGTGACATCGCTGACGTAAATTTTTTTTACTCTTTACAGCGAGTTCACGGTTTCGTATCGTGCAATAGACGACTATGGATCGGAAACATACTTGTTCCTACTTTCTGACTGGGACTTGGATGCAGCGTTCATTAGGTAAACATCAGATAAATCTGACTTCGGACTCGATATTGTACGATAAGATTTGTTGATTGTTTCAGCGCTTCGGAACCGTATTTATACCTTCAAGTCAACTTGAAACCATTCGGAGAAACAGGTGACTGCGAATGCTACTGGGAGCAGAATGCCCAGGAAGTATCAACGCGGCAGGAAACTGGGTTTCCATACAGGACGCCCAAGTTACCTGGCCTCATAATGAATAAGGCGAGTAGCGTTACCTTCTTATTTCACTTCCAATTGTAGATTATTGTTGGTGACCGCTTATCTTCTTTCGAAACAAGGTTTGCGCGTGTCTCAAGTCAGTGATAACAAGAACACGTTCCGTTAAGTCTAGTAAACAAGTTTTAGACTATCCGAAAGTTGTAAACCTTGTTGTTGGAATATGGCTCGTTTAAAAGGGTTCATATCGATATCAATACTATAAAAGACTATAGTATATATATATATATGTATGTATATATTTTATTATATATATATAAATATATTATATTTTATTATTATTATATATATAATAATAATAATATATAATAATATATATAAAGACAACAAGTAGCTAAAACACAAAAAATCGAGGCAAGCGTTATAGTCTGGAATGTCTAATTGTGTGTAATAATAATGTCTTATTTGCAGATGGAGAGAACATTGAGCTTGGTTCAACGTGCTCTAGGTAACTTGGGCGAGGATTCTCATCAGCAAAATGTGCAACCACCACGGCAGCCGTTAACGGACGCAGAATTTAGGCGATTTCTTGATCCCATCGGTCAGGTGATACATCCGAAGGAGTTAAGGGCCGTGATATACTTCGGCGGGATCGAGCCCAGTTTGCGCAAAGTTGTTTGGAAGCACATACTAAATGTATACCCTGAAGGTATGTCGGGGCGGATCAGAATGGACTACATGAAGAAAAAATCACAAGAGTATCTGAATCTTCGGGAAAGGTGGAAAACTCTTGTTCAAAAGGGACAGAATGTCGGAGACCTGGGCTACGTTACAAGTATGGTGCGCAAAGACGTTTTGAGAACTGACAGGCATCACAAATTTTACGGTGGATCCGACGATAATCAGAATACGGCCAGCCTATTTAATATTCTAACTACGTACGCCTTGAACCACCCAAGCGTCAGTTATTGTCAAGGCATGAGTGATCTGGCTTCGCCACTTCTTGTTACGATGAGGGACGAAGCGCAAGCGTACATATGCTTGTGTGCTCTGATGAGGAGATTAAAGGATAATTTTATGCTCGATGGAATTGCGATGACCACCAAATTTGCTCATCTAGCCGAAGGTACATGAAATTAAAACATAATATTTTATAGAGCGTAGCATGTGCTTCCTTATCGAGTACTTTTACTCAAATGATACCGATAAGATTTGATAATATCGTGTCAGATAAAATCTTAATTTTCATACAGCGGAATAAAAACATATATTGTTTTAGGTTTGCAACACTACGATCCAGACTTCTATGTTTATCTGAAATCCCATCAAGCGGACGATCTGCTGTTTTGTTATCGATGGCTTTTACTAGAAATGAAGCGGGAATTTGCTTTGGATGATGCATTAAGGATGCTGGAAGTTTTGTGGGCTGCGTTACCAGCTTCGCCACCGAGTGGAGAACTTAGTCTCGCTGAAGTACCTTTTCCTCCACCTTCTCCGCCACCAAGTCCAAATGTAAAACATATTCGTGAGAATGCGTATACAAAAGTCTGTGCTATTAGACGGCAAAGTTCTTCCGCAAGCATTGCTGCGACAGGTAAAAGAAAAGCTTTGAATACTGAGGAATCTGTACAACTTTCTACAGAAACTAACGGAGATGCGAAAAGGTATATAGAATAGGCGCGTCTACTAGAAATGTATAATATTTAATTTGCATATTTTTTTATCACAGAACATTCAAGTACATATGATATTAATTTATTAAAATGTCTCAAATAAAAGTTCGTTTCGTTTTTGACCAATATGCACAATATGAATTCAGAATAGCTCTTTAAGTAAGCAAAGGGCAGGTTAAACAAGTGAATGCTTATAAAATAATGAAACATTAAGCAAAACAAATACAATAAAATAAATACGTTAGTGTGTCGCCTAATAAATGCGTTAAATGCGCCGTTTACGAAAAGAACTTTTGAGACAATCTAATAATTATCTAGCATCTACTGTATTTCTTAATATCAAATGATAAAACACTTACTATACGTGATAACATAAAAAGAAGATCTTTATTTGTAGATCGAGTTCTCCTTATGAAACCTTTTCTGAACCAGAAAATGATTTAACAACTGCAAAAAATCGAAGAAACACTGAATCTACAGAAAAGTGCCTAAGTACAGGATCGCTACCTGGTAAATCTAAACGAGTAAATTTATTCGAACTGAAGGAGAGATTGTCTTTACCAAACAAAGATCAAAATAAAATTAATGAGCAAACTGAAACCGAAAAAAAGTGTGCACGCGTGGTGAAAAATCTGAATGAATTTTTGAATTTTACAAGCCTTAATCGTAGCAAAGTAACGCCAAGCGATACTGAGCCAGAATTAAGGTTGGTCTATTTATTAAATATTGTGTTTAATTCTCTCAAACTTTCCGGGTGAAAATTCACATATTTTTTATATCTAGAAAACATTTAAAATATTTAATTTTCCTTTGACTGTGTTACAATTTAATTTATTCGTTTAAAATATAAAATAATGAATAAAACAAAATTTGTTGAATTGAAGATTAGTTGAAGCTGTAGAGCTGTTTATAAAATATCTTTTTATAATATTTTGTATTCGATATTATTTCATTTTACAACTTTAGAAATTACTTGTTTTCTAGGCGCGTTTCGAGTGAAAGCGGAGTCATAAGAGTATTAAAAGATGAGCCTAGTTCACCCGATGATCCTACAGATTTTTTTCCGATGACTACTTCGATGACTAGAGAATTAAGACTGGAATTAGAATCACTGGATCGACAAGTCTTTGGACCATCGCCGCCCAGTGATCAACAGTGCGATTGCGTTCTTTCAAAACGGGAAAGTGAACTTGCTGAAAATGAAACGGACACCGAATTAGCAAGGTGTAGTCCAGCCGCAGATGTTTTCGTTTGGGAAAATCCTCTTCACACGTTACAGCCTAAACCTCATCCAGCTACTCCGGATGAACAAGCAGAACTTGAATATGACGGAGAAATACTGGAGGACCAAAATGGTGTTAAATCTGTTACTCCTATTAGACTGTTAAAACGTACTACTAGGTATAAATTACTTATTGCAAACACTGAAACTGATATTGTTTGAAGTAAAATTGCTTATCGTACATGTATACATGTAATGCAGGTCTGAATCGGCATCAGATAGCGAAGAAACAGAAAATTTGCATCAAAGTGCGGCTATACCAGAAAGTCCAACTAAACCACCTGTGCAAGAACACTGTGAAGAAGCCACAGAACTCACGAATCTTATACCAGCTGGCACAAACGAAGATCAACTAGGCGAAAGTTCTTTACCCCCACCTAACGAATTTGGTGGTGGCAATCCCTTCCTTATGTTTCTATGCATTACACTTTTGCTTCAACACAGAGACTTTGTCATGCGTAATCAAATGGATTATAACGAAATGGCAATGCATTTCGATAAAATGGTCCGACGTCACAACGTACTTCAAGTGCTCAATCAAGCGAGGCAACTATTTGCTGGTTATCTTAGAAGGCATTCCTTTTCGTCATCAGCACTGAAATCTGATTCAAACGTATAGACTCTATAAATTCTTAATGCCTGAATGTACTTGCTGATACTGGGTAATGTGAACTGCGATACTGTCAACTTCAAAACGAATCCTATTGGTAAAAACAAATCATTGATAATAAATGAGTTGTTTTTTTTTTTAAATTCGAAGAATCAATGAACGTACTTTTCTGTCAACGAAAATATATCAGATAAAATACGTATCAGTAATAGACTAGGCAATAAGGGAATGAAACAATCTTTCCGAAATCCTCTTCCGATCATTTAAAATCATGAATATGTTATGTATTCACTTAACCCTTTCAGAGATGCAGTTACTTATTTATATGTATTTGTGTAAAAAAATTGTTATCGCTTATAAGTGAAACATTCGAATACTACGAACACTTTTTATATTTATTTATATGCCTCAGTTCACTGCGTATTTACTGCCTGTTCATCCGTTTCTTTTAATAAATGTTTATCTTTTTTAGTAAAAGTTAAGTTTAATTTGAAAGGGTTAACATCCCCATTGTGCATATACATACGAATACGTATGTACACTGATGTAATTACATCCATAGTTTAGCGACACTTGTTATTAAGTCATTTAAGGTACATTTGTATCATACATAGTTCGAAGTTCGTGGAATCAACTGAACTGAATATATTTCTTTAATATTTAATATATAAGATTTACAATATATCTCGGAAGCTAAAACAACGTTACAAATGGCACATAAGTTAGCTTTATCCGTTTATCACAACACCATCCATACCACTTGCACTGCGTCACTGAGCTCTTTCACTGTACCTCGATTTAGAATTAAGTCGATAGTTTAAATTTGTAAAATACTTATAATTACCTTAGCAGCCGCGTCTTACTTTGTTCTCAAACAGTGTGCTTGAGAAACGACAATAAAGTGCATTTACTTTTATCGCTAATAGTTGAAGTATTAATTCTTTAGTTATTGTTTAATAGTTCAGTAAGGTTACTGAATAGTTCTCTTCTATGTATGGTACTTTTAAATTTTCTTGTTTATTTGAAATGAATCAATAATTTACAGTACATTATCTACTAGCTTTAACATGAAATATATTATCGAAAAACTTATTTATTTAGCGTATTATTACATTAGTCATCATCATATTTTTTTATGTGATGATAAACTAAGATTCCTGAATTTAATATTTAAAAATTTTACTTTCGCCTATTGCTGCCTCCACCTGCCAGTATCATGAGGATCCTCGTGAAAATGTTCAATGTATCCATATAAATAGACATGGCACTGAAAATTGAAGATTCACATTAATATATCGTATTAATCGTAGATTCACATAATCTTTAAAAAAGATGACATACTTATTGATTGGATCATATTGCCTCCCATCATATATGTACATTGGATGATGCTCTGCCTGTTTAACAATTCTTTGTGTGTCATACAGAAGGAACATGGAAAACAAAACTAAACCTCCATATAAAGCCATTGAATGTAAACCAGCGCCAAGTACTGTTGATGGGGGCAAGAACATTGAACCTACGGAACTTGCAAATACAACTCCTAGACCAAGAGCTAGTGGTCCTCCCATTTTTAAGAATTGTTCGCTCGGAGCACAAACAGCTACTGTTGATAAACCACAAACTGCTCCAGCAGTATACCATGCTGCTCTAAGTACCAAAGGACCACCCATCAAATATAAAGGTGCAAGTACTGCACCGACAATACCAGTGTGAGCTAACCATGCCATTTGTTTTACTCCAAAGCCTTCATTGTAAGGAATACTATGAACTAACATTCCGCTGCCCATCATAGCTACCATGGTAACAATCAAAGCTCCCCAACCTTGACGCATTACCATATTCATTATTGCTGGCGAGCGTAAACAAAAAGCAGCAGATGCTGTACTAGCTACTATAGATGCACCAAAATATCCGTATGTGGCTTTAATTCTATCTTTCACGTATTGTGGCCATAACCTATGGAAACAATGATGTATTAGGCTAGACAGAAGTATAATCAACACATTTACTACAACAATGATGTTAGAAAATGAAAATACCCTGCGCGATCCACGGCACCCGTGGTTGGTGAAAGTCCCAATCCATAATAACATAAAGCACCTAGTCCTAGTACAGCACCACCAGCCACAGCGCCTTTTCCGATATTGAATGCTGCAAATGTTCAATTGTGGCTATATTGCTTAATAAAAACTTCAACTGCTATTTTTAATTTTGCCAATAATCTGAATTATATATATTTTAGGAACTGATTATAAAAATTCGAATAATATTCACAAGAACATATTAACACGGTCTAATTGGAGCACAGATAAGGATAGCTATAATTTTTTATATACCATAGGTACTACTATCGCTGTGTCTTGAACAATATTAAAAGTGTTTGAATTTGATATACGTATGCAAACATTTTCATCTATTTATTAACACTAAACTTACCATGGCCAAAATGACCGTTCTCTTATTTTACAATTTTACAAACTTTAGAGACTCTGTCATGGTAAATGCTTGAATAAATTACATTATTAGAGTGCTAGTGACTATCGGCAGACTTAGTATAAATAACACTATGCTAAGATACCATGAAGGACTGTATACGTATAGTACATACTACATATGCACTTATATTTATGATTGCATCATCTTATGTGAAACGTTAGTTTCTTCGTTTTGAATTAAAATTTCTACCTGTTTCTCCTGCCGGAGCCATCACCTCCGTTTTAATTGAAGGAGATCTGCGAGCAGATCTGGTATATGCGCTACGTCCATCGCTGGCGAACAATCTCGAAGACTGAATCCTCGGGATAAGCGGTTTCGAGGCGATAGGATTTTTCAATAAAACAGATAAAGTCGGTAACGTACAAGCCCGACAGGCCCTGGCGAGCATCATCTTTACGTTCAATAATTTATACAAGCCGTTAATCTGTGAAACAAGGAGAAACATTTAGTAAATGGCACGAGAATATGTACCATGTTAGAATATTTCAAATTACACACGGCTATTCAAAATGTTTATGTAATCTTGAAGACTTCGACAAATCTGCCTATTTAATAGAATTTATTCGAAGTTCGAGATCGATTGGCAAAAATTATTGTGTTTACTCACATTATGCAATAACAGCGCAATTGTTTCTCTCGAATGGTCGAAACCACAGTCACAGTCCTGACTAAACTTCTGTCAATTTCACGTTATAAACGCTGGAATCGTTCGACGCATGTGCATATGCTCTGTTAAGTACAGCATACAGCGACATCGTGTAGCAACTGTTCAAATCAGTTCAAATTACTTATGTCGTTAAATTAAATTTGGTATATACTACAGAGTTTTAATGCCTAAGTTCATTACTAAAAACCACAGTGTAAACCACCGTAAATCGTTCACTTATCTGCTTGACACATAGAGATTCATAATCAGCGCACATAAAACGCCAGTTTCATGTGTACCATACTCCAGTTTCATGTGTATACACTGTAACCTTCGTCCTGTATGTTCATGGCATAAAAACATTAGCTTGACAATATTGCGGCCTAAAAAACTAAATCAAGATCAAAAGAATCCACTGTGTCGATATCATATACAAAAAACAAATGACAATTAATTACTCTTCGAAGTTTGGGTAAAGGATTGCACTTCCTAGCGAGGAGATAAAAGTAGAGGACACAGTTATCGACGAGATGAGAAGGTTCGATGAAGTGCGCGAATGTCAGACTTCATGAGAATTATCCAGATATGTATTTGGTAATGTAGGACTTCGATGGTAAGGTAAACATTGATGGTGCCGATTTTGACGCCGAAATTGATGATGCCGTAGAATCCAAACAGTTTTATTGCCATTGGATGATATTTTTGGTAGAAAGTCCGACATTCGCGCACTGCATTGAACCTTTCTCTTTCGAACGATATCATTAAACTGCTGAAAAGATGCTGATATAAAGTAGTTAAGTATCACTCCGTGAACCCACGTTTTCGTCTCATCTCGTCGGTAACTGCGTCCTCTACCTTTATCTCCTCGCTCGGGAGTCTTGGCCCCTAAGTGTTATGTTAACTAAATATATCTTACGTTGTCGTTGTTTGGTTTTCTTATACAATATCGATGTATTTTTAGGCTATGTGGATCTAAGTTCGTACATAGTAATGCCTTTATGGTGTTATATGCAAATATTCGTGAATCATGGATATCATCGAAGGTGACATTGGAATGGCTGGGGGTTTTATGTTCTAGACAAAAAAATCTCCGAATTTATGAAACTCTTGGGCGATTTAAAAGTCTGCGATTTAAAGCGGTCTCTTCTGAAGGATGATAGTCGAGTGTAGAACCAGTTACTGTGGTAGTATTGGGACGTTATTTTTCAGACATTCTCTTAGAATGAGCGTTAAAAATATCTATTTAAGTTTATTTAATTTAAGTTTATACTCGTGATTGAAACAATAATTTCGAATGCTTTGTTAGTGAGCGTGTACATATATGTATTATTTTGACACCTGTTACTCGAAAGATTGATTCGTTCTTACTGCTTTATGAAATCCTTAAAAATTCAGATTATTCTAGTCTTAACAAGAAGTGACCAAACTTTGACATTCTTTAGAACTGCCTTTAGATTTTTTCGCTTTGTAAAGCTCCATTTGTTGGCAATTATTCAACAGTTTAACCTTTTAGGTACGGCTGAATTCTGCGCGAGGCTATTTCTCTGGACGGCAGAGTCTGATGTGTACTGTACGGAGTCTGATACTGTATATACAGGGTGTCCCAAAAATGTCTCGCAATCCGAAAGTGGCGGGTTCCTCAGGCCATTCAAAGCAACTTTTTCCTTTACAAAAATTTTCTCCGAGTCACCGTTAACGAGTTATTAACGAAAAACAGTGACCAATGAGAGGCCAGCTCAGCTGGCGCGAGGCGATCGAGCCAATGAGCGGAACTGGGCTTCGTGCGCTGGTTGGCTGGGCCGCCTCGCGTCAGCCGTACTCGATTCTTATTGGTCACTATTTTTCGTTAATAATTCGTTAACGGTGCCTCGGAGAACATTTTTGTAAAGGAAGAAATTGCTTCAAAGGATCCGAGGAACCCGCCATTTCCGGATTGCGAGACATTTTTGGGACACCCTGTAGACTGTTGTAAATCGATGCGAAGACAAAAGAAGTGTGAAACAATGCATATGAAGACGATTATTTGGTTCAAACGATGAGCGTGTGAGCTACTAGAGCAAGCCACTACAGTGGTGCGTCGTGCCTAAAAGGTTAATTCTTTGGATACAAACTGTGATCAAAATTTTAGTTAATACGATTGTTCCATTTTTCTAAAGTATTCTACAACAGTTACTCCTAATACTACGTATGTATCTTTACAGATTGATTCCGATAAAGAAAAGGATTTAGGATATTTTAATGTGTTTCACCGTTGAAGCGGAAAAAAATGGTTAAATCGAAAGACTTGATTTTGTCATCAAAAATTCGTCGATTGGTTATCACTGGTTATCACATTCAATTTTCATAAATTGGTCCATAACAATATACATATACAGCAACCATCACGTCATATAATTAATTTTCGTGTGCTAGAGAAAATTGTTTTCAGTAGCCTCACGCCTTGTTTCTTATCTTTACACGCTCCTGCGGAGGAATTCGCAAACGTTCCGGGAGAACGTATAAAAGTTGTACAAAACATTTCAGCGATTCCCGATGTCGTATCAATTTCATTTTAACAACAGGCTGGCGTGTCGTACGCAGACGAATGTGTAAAGTAAATAAAAATTGCAAAGCAGCTGGCACGTTTCCAAGATAGACTGCAGGAACGTTCTGCGTGGCCCGCCTGACTCTATTCCACGATGAATTTGCATGCGACAAAGAATTAAACGAAGAGGCGAAGCTGTTTCAGTTAAACAACCCACGTTAGCGCGTTCGCATTTTTGCGTTCAAGGAAAAAACGAAAAACAGCTACATAAAAAGGGAAAGCTAGAAAAAAGCTACACCTAATTCTCGTTTTGCACACATTGACAAATGCAGAATTTCATTGAAACCTGGTCGACGATCAAAGTAGCATGTGAATTTAGAAATAAACCTGTTTATTGCGCGATTTTAGCGACAAAATGTCGGATGCTGTGCTGCAAGAACGCAAAGAATTTCCAAGAAAGAACGTCGGCTAGTAAATAATATAGTATTATATATAATATTATATATAGTATTTATATATATAGTATATTTATTATATATATATATATATATATATACTATATTACTATACTATATTATATACATATTATATATATACTATATTATTATACTATATTATATATAGTATATATATAGTATTTCCGTCGAATATAGATATTCTCCGGGCTAAACGATCAAAATTGAAGACGAACAGAATCGCTTCTCCTGTCACCGACGCTATCGGGGTTTTCTGATGTCAACTCGCTATGCAACAAGCGCATCAAATCTACAGTTACGCACAATCACTTACCGATACTTACATTATCGATAGATAACATGGAAACGCACGAGCAAACGTGACTTATAACTGAATTCTATAAACGACGATAACGCGTGACGGGGGACACGAAAAACGTACGCATTACGGTCGAGATACGATATAAGAGACATACCACGGAAAGGTTGACAAATGTGCTGCCGATTTCGAGCAGCGACGAGAGAGAGAGAGAGAGAAGAGGAAGCATCCCCGTTCGCGGCTGTCCGTGTCCGATTAGTGATCGCTAATAAAGGGTGTATACAGGGTGTCCCACAATTATTTTAACAGCCGAAAATGAGGGGTAGCTGAGGTCATTTGAAGTAACTTTTTCCTTTGCGAAAATGCAATCCGCGGCTTTGTTTACGAGTTATTAACGAAAAACACTGGCCAATGAGAGGTGACGGTGCGAGAGAGAGGGTCCGCGAGAGAGTCCGCAGCACGAGGCTTTGACAGAAGGTCGGGACGGACTCGAGCCGCGTTCGAAGTATTGAACAAGTCACGAAGCGAGAACTTTCCGGATTTTTTTAACTACATAACAGTGATATTTTTAAGAAAAACGCTGTTCACCTTTACTTTAGAACGTCTGAAGAATATTCACTAATTTTTCGGACTCGAAATAATATGTAGTTTAACCGTGACAGTCGTTTTAATTTTCTGGTGTGCATGACACCTTATGTGTACCATATGAAATTTTTATGCAAGGTGTACAGTGAAGATTAACAAAGTTCGTAAATGATATTTTAATTTAAATAATTCCGTGTACGAACAGAATTCAACGAATGATTCGCAAAGCTGATTTAATAATAAATAATCGCGTTAAGGTACGTAAAGGATTTGTTTTTTAGAGAAATATGAAAAATATTATCGATAAGAAACTCACCCATTTAGTTGAGGATGCATTTGCTGACTCGTACGTACTGACCTCGTACAACGAACAGCTGATCCCAGGTCGATGACCGCAACATTCGAGGGATACTGTCGGTGGAACCTCTGGTATGGTTATTTGCGAAGTTCACTTACACTGCACTGTCACCAAACACTGATCAGTTATTTAATCACTGATAATCCGAATCACTTGTGGATATTAAGAAAGATCACAGACTCGTTCGCGGATAATCGTTTATTCGACACGTTCATTCGGAAGTCGACGTTTCACTGCCGAAAAATTCAGGCCTTGACTGTGGGTCCTTGTTGTTCTTCGTTCGGCCGTCCGAGGAAATGACACTCGATACCATTTTCTTCGCACGGCCATTAATTACGTTCTAAGAGCGCAGGGTGACAGCGGGTCGGACACAGTTTACGTCTCGGCATATCTTGTTTATTTCATTTGGCGGTACCCTGCGCTTCGAAGAAAATAGTATCGGCTGTTATTTCCTCGGACGGCCGAAAGGCGAACGACAAGGGCCCACGGTCGAGGCCTCGATTTTTTGGCAGTGAAACGTCGACTTCCGAACGAACGCGTCGAATAAACGATTATCCGCGAACGAGTCTCAGTGATCTTTCTTAAATATCCACAAGTGATTCGGATTATCAGTGATTAATTAAGTGATCAGTGTTTAGTGACAGTGCAGTGAAAGATCAGCTGTACGTTGTACAAGGTCAGTGCCCTTCGACATCATGAATTTCAGCCAGCAAATGCATCCTAAACTAAATGGGTGAGTTTCTTACTGATAATATTTTTCATATCTCTCTAATAAACAAATCCTTTACGTCCCTTATTTATTATTAAATCAGCTTTGCAAATCATTCGTTAATCTTCACTGTACACCTTGCATAAAAATTTCATATGGTACACACGAGGTGTCATGCACACCAGAAAATTAAAACAGCTGTCACGGTTAAACTTCATATTATTTCGGATCCGGAAAATTAGTAAATATTCTTCAGACGTTCTAAAGTAAAGGTGAACAGCGTTTTTCTTAAAAATATCACTGTTATGTAGTTAAAAAAATCCGGAAAGTTCTCGCTTCGTGACTTGTTCAATACTTCGAACGCAGCTCGAGTCCGTCCCGACCTTCTGTCAAAGCCTCGTGCTGCGGACTCTCTCGCGGACCCTCTCTCTCGCACCGTCACCTCTCATTGGCCAGTGTTTTTCGTTAATAACTCGTAAACAAAGCCGCGGATTGCATTTTCGCAAAGGAAAAAGTTACTTCAAATGACCTCAGCTACCCCTCATTTTCGGCTGTTAAAATAATTGTGGGACACCCTGTATATACGATAAGTTATTCGGCGAGCAAAATTTTTTGTCGAGGCTCTTCGCTCCGATGCTGACCCTGGCAGGAAGGATGCGCGTGAAGCATCATCTTTGGTGATCACACCTCCCAGAAGCTGAGCGGGGAAAGATATTTTATAAAGCACGCCTGCACATATCGGTAATACGTGATTCGATTGTGAACTGCCCGTTAATGGGCGCCGCGAGACGCCCCGTGCTCGTCGTTACACCTATATAAACTACAACAATTCGCCGATGAAGGTTTAGTTAACCGATCGCTCTAATCGCGTGTGCGCGCCGCCGGACTTCGTTATAGTTACCAGTGTCGCGTGGGGCTATGGTATTCCTATGGTGTTCCTAAAGGTGAGCGGAAAATCATTCACTCGATCCGCATCGACAACCCCTCGCGAACACGACAGGAACCGGTTTCGAAAAAATGCTGTACAAATCCCAAATTATAATAATAATTATAATATATATATATTATATATAGTTTATATATAGTATATATATATAGTATAGTATATATTTAATTTATTATTATTATTATTATTATCGTTATATATATTATATATATATAACTATAAACTATATATATATATATATATACTATATGTACTCTCTCTCTCTCTCTCTCTCTATATATATATATATATATATATATATATATATATATATATAGAGAGAGAGAGAGAGAGAGAGAGAGAGAGTATAGAGAGTATATATAGTATATACATATATATAGTTTATAGTTATATATATATATAATATATATGATGATGATAATAATAATAATAATAATAATAATAATAAATTAAATAATAACGTCGAATTCGAATGGTTTCGCGGGAACGTTATCATTTATTGGCTTTGCCGGTTTTCCGTTTTCGTCGCCGGTTCTCGATTTCAACAAAAGCGAAAAGAAGCATTCTGATAATAGCCGACATGCTCGTTAGAATAGAATCGAACGTGAGATCGAAATAAGCGAAACGAAATCGAACGAAATCGTTGTTTGCATCCCCCTCCCCCGCGCGAATTGTTCCAAAATAAGGCGCGTCGCGCGAGCTCAATTCTCGCAGGCCGATCGAATAAGAAACGTCGCAAAATCGGTATATCGTGCCATTGGTTTTCGCCGTTGCCATCTCGAATGAATCGATGATTGAAACTCGTAAATATAATAAATTATTCCATTCACGAGCGTTCCGCGCCCGTAAATTCTCATCTACATGGTAGCTAGAATCCTGGCGAGTAGCATTTTTCACGATGATTTGTTTAGAATTATTGCAACTTGTAGCGTCGGGGGGCAGTCGGGAATGTAAACAAAACGTTGATGTTGTTGTGACGTTATGACGAAAAATCATTAAAAAAAAAAAACAAGAGCTTACCTGGTTCTCGCTGACGCGGTCTGACGTATTCTAAGTGTACTCGTTATGGACTTCGAGCAAATCTTGAGTGGTCTACACGCACATCTGGTGGGAGGAAACGCTTAAAAGGCTGCATCTCCTATGGGCACGACAGAGTTCTGTGTCGCGGCTCTAAACATTTTTTTTCGAAACTGTCTCGGTGCAAAGTGCGAAGGACTTTTTCGGTCAGAGACTGTTAACTATGGTTCTCACGGTGCAGCAAATAGTAAGTGACATTGAAGCAAAACGTCGCCGAAACGTTCGAGGCTGTTACCATTTCAAAGAACCGGAATGTTGTTTCGTGTATACGTACTGTTTATTAACCCTTCGTGCTCGAGTGGCGACTTTGTGGCGACGCGAAAAATTGCTCGATAAATTGTCAAATAATAGAAGTCCTCTGTGAGCATACGCGTTCAATTTAATGCTTATCGAATAAAAACAACCGTACCGAATGAAAATATTGTAGGTTGAAAAGAATGTCTACTGTTTGCAGTTGAAATAGTCTCGAGTGTAAAGGATTAAGGGCATTTCGTGTATTCGAATAGGGTGGCCGTAAATAATATGATTATATTGTGTATATAATAATAATATGATTATATATGATTATATATATATGTATATAATAATATGATTATATATGATTATATATATGTATATAATAATATGATTATATATGATTATATATATGTATATAATAATATGATTATATATGATTATATTATGTCATAATATCTACATATTCGGGTAGACTGAAAGGTGTCCGATCACGTTGACACAGTTTATAGTTTATATTGTAGAAATCTATAATGTGCAATAATTTGTCGGTTGAATTATTTCGTTCCTCGGTATCAGCATCGAAGGTATTCTTGGCCAATGAACCTTTGTTGTGGGACATTATTATTCGGTCGGCATGTACGCGTTCGAGTAGCGCGTATCAACAAACCAATTAATAAGGAATCCGGTTGGAATAGTTAATGCGTGTCCCTCGTGGAATTTAGTGGGCTAATGAGACATCATTCTGTCTTACGTCTATCAAAAGGTTAATTGTGTCGCACGAATCGCTCGTCTTCAGTGAAATAACATTACGCTCGATTAGGTGCGATAGTTCTAGATGAAAAGTAAAAAGAATGTTTTGTAGAAACTGCACGTTCGGATTGTGTTTGTTTGTGAAGTGCATTAGCACTACTTCGCGTGTTTATTTCAAGAACATAAGGAGCGTATGATGACCAGACACACTAATTACTGAAAAATGGACTTTTCTGACGAACATGACGATTCAATGATGACAGAATTAACACGCGTTCGCTATTAATTACAAGTGTAAACGAGCGAATTTTCTTTCGTATCTTAAAGGGAATGTTAACGTAAAGATGAATCCGACGAGAGTTAATTAATCGGATAGCGATAACGAATGCGTTAACGACGACGTTATTGGAACAGTCGTCTGAAACCCGTGCGCGTTGCGCGCATTTCACCCTGCCGTTGCGATAGTTATCGTTGTTTTTCTTGCGTGGATGCAGCTTTTAATTATTCCGAGAAATTAATATTACAATATCACTAAAATTTTTATAGAAAAAATCTATTTCGCGAGGACAGCTATCAAGTTAAATGCGTAACGAAAGTTCGATTAGTATTCAGCAAGATTTCCCTTTTATTATGTTCGTTTTTGCGTGAGAAACGTAGAGCAATTAATTCGTCTTATTATCCGAATGCTTCGAATATATTAATTATAAAATTTGTACCCTCGTAAAAGCCTTCCGGAATGTTGCCCACGATATTTATGGTCTATATGAAATTCGAAGAACTTCTGTATTAACCAAAATTATTTTCACGAATTAGTGGGACCAAACGCCAGGTGGGGTGTGGGCATACCTCGTCATTATAGCAAGCATTTATATTCTATACATCCTGAAGAGTTACATTAGGAGCGTCTATTTCGTTTCACGTTTGAGAGGCCCGAAAACTGTGCCAATTTTGGGAAATGCAAATTCCGTGCTCAAAGACAATCGTAAGTAACGAATGGCGCAAATACTTTCTAATAACAGCATTGTCTTTAATAACTTTCCAAAATGCAATAACATCTCCCACGCTATCAGATTATGTCAAGTCGCTTCTAAGCTTGTATGTTTTTTTTTTACAAAACACAGATATTATTCATTATTCTTCGTATCCTTCTTCCGTTTCAAATTATTTCTATAAGTTGCGAAATTTGCATTTTCGGGACAATTTTCTCAATTTTGCTGTTGCCAATTCCTTCATCTTCGCACTTCTGGTAATTACTTTCGTTTAACCGTTGCTAATCCGGCACACAAAGTAGATAAATCTAGCATCGAAGTGAAGTTAAACATTGTTATTTGCGCATGCCATCGTCAAAACAATCCGTATTCCGATTGCGGATATTAATAGATTCTATTCGAAGCTTTCGCGACGAGTTTGACTCGCTATTATAATCCAAGGGATTAAAAACCTCGAAGGACCTTCAAGAGGATATCTCTGATCAGTACAATTTTCACAGATAGCTCTCACACGCTCCTTTCTTTTCACCCATTTCCAGCTTCAGGTACTGTCAAAATTATTTCTCTACGATCGCGTTCACAATATGCTATATTTATACCAAATACGAGATCACGAATGAAATACGAACGGTTGAATTAACTTGAAATAATTAGAATTATAATAATTTAATTAATTAATTCTATACAATAGTATTAATTATAATATATATATATATTGTTATATATATTATTATATTATAATATTATATATATTATTATTATTATATATTATATATATAATATAATATAATATATAATATATAATAGTATTAATTATTAATTATAATAATATAATTAATTAATTTAATTTAATAATTTTATAATTAACTTGAAATAAAACTAAAAATAAAACTGGCTCGATGGTAGAAGCCACAAAGTTATCAAGAAATGGAACGTTTCCGTTTCAGTACTTCACCGATTGGGATACGAGAATCAAACTTATGGTCGCATCGTCAGGATATGGTTGACCGGGCTGCCGTACGTGATGCTGCTGGAGCCGGAAGACATTCAAGTGGTCCTCAGCAGCATGAAGCACACGGAGAAAGTATTTTTCTACAAACTGCTCGACAATTTTCTTGGCAAAGGATTGATCACCAGAGACGTTGCAACATGGCGGACACACCGAAAGTTTCTGCAACCGGCGTTCCACCTTAACATCCTCGAGAAGTTCTCGACCACTTTTGCAGAGTGCGCGGATCATCTGATGAACGAGTTCCTCGATAAAGATAACCAGGAGATTAACATCACCTCGTTTATCAACGATTCTGTGTACGACATTTTAAGCGGTAAGTATTATAGGAACATAAATATCGTCGTCAATCAAATAATTCAGTTATCCACTCTATAAACGCGATCATTGCAATTCGATGTTATAACTGACATAATCCGGATTTATTGCTTAACGTATATCTGTCCCTCGTGACAATTTAATACATTTCTGATTCCGAAAGTAGTAGTACATTATGAAAATTGATTCATCGTTTATAGAGTGTGATTGTTGTGTAAAATACAAATTTTTTCTTTTTCGATAATTTTAGCAGATATATATATAGTAAATATAGTATAGGTACAGTATATAGTTTATGTAGATAGTATTCATATAAAATATATAGTATATAGTTTATATAGATAGTGTTCACATGAAATATTAGTATACAGTTTATATAGATAGTATTCATATGAAATATATAGTATATAGTTTATATATGTAGATAGTATACATATAAAATATATAGTATATAGTTTATGTAGATAATATTCATATAAAATATATAGTATATAGTTTACATAGATAGTGTGTTCATATGAAATATATAGTATATAGTTTATGTAGATAGTATTCATATGAAATATATATATAGTATATAGTATATATAGATACTACACATATAAAATATATAGTATATGTATAGTTTATATAGATGATATACATATATAGCATAGTATATATGTATAGATATACAGTATATACATATATAGTATAGATATAGTATGGATATATACAGTAATTTCTCCCTAATTCGCATTTAGTTTGTATAGAAAAATAGAAGAGAAGATACGATTATTTGAGCCTCGCAGCTCGTTTTTCTAGTCGCCGATTGTCAACAACTATAAAACCAACCTGCGAGGCTCGAATAAATTCCCATATTGTCTATTTCTGTTTACAAGCTGGAGAGAACAATTAGAGAGAATTTACTGTACATCGTCATCTTTAAATGCTTTTAACCTACCTGATATTCTAAATTGCAGCTACTCAGTTTTTCCATAAATTCACAGTCTAACAATTTATCAACAATACATTTCGATCGCGTCTCATCTCGCCACAATTTTTAATTTCTAAAACAGGTTTTATACTTTAATACGTTGATTTACGCTTCGTTCGTTCGCCTTGCAAAGTTTCATTAATACGTCGATTTAACGCTAAGGGACACGGTATATTCGCAAAACGAGGGATGTACAAGGGTTAAATATTAAAACGTAAACGTCTAATGTAAACATTCTGCCAGGTTCTTCGAGAAAGAATTCGGCAACCATTTTTTCGAAATTGTTTCACCGTTCGCACTTTGCCTCTCGAAAGCAAAGATCGTCGTAATATTTGTGCATGATTTTGCGGATCAATGGCGCAGAGGGTATGTGAAATATATTTCCGAAGTTGTCCGTTCTTCGAGTTGTTGAATTGCATGAAAAATGCATACTGCGTATGGATAAGAATGTCAATATTTTTTCTTCCAAAGTCTGGAACTTTCGTACCTCGTTAATAATTATGGCTGGTTGAGAGGGCCGTATCGATACGTCGTACGTCGTCGTAATTGCTGAATATTTAAAAAAAAAAGAAAAAAAAATCATTAATAAATTAGCATTCCATTTATATTTCGTGTAAACGCATCGACGAACACGGCGCATGCTCGAATGTTCAAACAGTTTAATAACGGATACATGTTTACGATTGTTTCTGAATAACATATTATGCTCATTACGCATATTTCGTTAACTTCTCAATAATACACAGACGGCCACTTAGTTTTGTTATTATTGGCCTATGACAAACCTGTTATTCACCGGCACCGACTCTAAAATCGGCTCAGGCTCGGAGTGACCGATACACGCTAACTAACTGTTTCATGGGATCCCACGAATGCCTCGTTTTCAATGTCAATTAGCGTACGTCTCAAAATCAAATGTAAGCCACTTTTACCGAATCGTGCGCCGCTCGGTGCGTTGCTCACGCGTCGGTAACGAAACGGCTAATTTTCGTGTTGGCTTTTATGAACTTTCCAGGCTTGTTTGCGGACGCTGACATCAGTCCAATTGAAATATTGAAGAAGGTGCGAGAGATCCTCAACGAGTTCGGACCAGTTTCTTTTTTCAGGAATAATTTCTAATCAGTTGGAAACATTGTGACAGTGTTTCTAAATTAATTCTAAATTAAATTATTCACACGAATGCGTAATATACTAGATCAGTTTTTATTTGACATTTTTATATTGCGAAAGTGAGACGAGTTCTTATAATTTTTACAAATATATTCATAGCGCTCGGTTCAAATGTGAGAAAAAGTTATACTTCTTTAAAAAGTGTTACAAAACACGTAATCTCTAGTCTAACACGAGTTTAACTAGTTTGACTTGTTAATTTAATCTTGATACTCTGGCCCGAGTATCTGACCACGTATCTCAGACGTGGTTGCAGGGCGAAGGATTAACCAATTAGCAGTGGCGCCTCGCGAGAATAAAAAAAAAAGAATAAAAAATATTGGATCAAAAAGACGGTTTTATTTGATAAAATTAACAATTTTATTACTAATATTTACTTATTCGCTTAATTAATTAGCATATACTACGTACGTGATAAACGAGAAACGCAGGAAAGATTGAATACTTATAAAAGAGAGAGAGAGAGAGAGAGAGAGTTAAAAATTTTAATTGCTGCTGCAACGAGAGATTTCAAATTTCAGCAAAGCAAGGAATGATACATAATGACGCTTTGCACATCGAACACCAATATCGTGAATTATTCACATAATTATTCATATTTTTTATTTGTTTCATTCTGGCCTCGCGTCAAAATATTCTGAATGTCTTGAAATTTGAGAATACGTTTTTGCTTTCACTAAAATTACAATTTAAATAGCCAATGGTCGCTACTTTTTACGCACGACGAGTATAAATAAATACTACAAATAAATAAATATATACTAAATATATACTATATATTAATAATATAATAATAATATAACTACAATAATATATATATATATATATATATATATATATATATATATAATAATATAATAATAATATAACTATATAACTATAACTGTAACTATAACTAATATATATAATATATATATATATATATATAATAATAATATATATAGTATAATATATACTATAATACTATAATATATACTAAATATATAATAAATACTACCACTTCTCCACAACGAGTATACTCGTCAAACGCAGCTAACTGGTGGTTAATGGACGCCACTGCGCATTTGTTGCAAGAAAATATTTCGGTGCTAATACCATGTGTGTACCAGGAATTCAGAATGTTATTAATATTTTGCAGAAACGGTTCTGGGAATAAAACGAGCGAGCCAACGTTCGTGCGATGCAACTATGGACGATCTCCCTTTCAGAAAGTAAGAATTAAGATACATGTCTTTATCGATCTTGATCTTTGTTAACGTTGCAATAAGAAGAATCGAACTTATATTATAATTAACATAAATAATATACGCATCTCTCGCGATGACACTACTATCCTTGGTAGAAAAATATTCGATCAAAATGATGAATATGCTGTTTTTTTTTAAACTGTTGTTTCGTTAAATTGTAACAGATAGCTGAAATACCACGGTGACCGGTTCTGTGAATCATCCTGTGTATTTCGATACTTAATGATTTTATCGAACGATATCATAAATTATGCTAATTTGTGTCCAAAATCGTAGCTACCGCTGAAATAACGGGTTTAGAAATGGTATAAATACAACAATATTCATTAGAAAGGTCAATAGTCTCTTAACGATCGCTTTAAGGCGTCGAAGGCAGTTTAGTTATTTAAATCTTGGGCAGGTATTAATAACGCCGCATATTTCGCAAGGATACGCTTCGACGTTGGAATATGGGAAGGATACGCGTTCCCACATTCTTGTCATTCCACTTACCATATATTCTTTACCACGCGTTGTGGTAGAAAAGAAAAAAGACTTTCGGTTTCTTTAATTTTATCACCGGGATTAATATGAGCAGCAGCATTCACGGAACATTTTGACGCCTCATAAACAGCTCTTTTGTCGACGAAAATGTTAATGTACTACAGAGCAGGCATGCATAAGTAATATACGAGGACGTATAATTCAGTTATTTTAAGGTATTGTTCGCCTAAAAATAATACAAAGCAAATATAGCGCAGATATTAGCTTAGAGATATTAAATTTAAAATATAAATAAAAATGAACTAGATAATTCCTTGGTCTTGAAACATCGAGATTGAAGATGACAGTTATGATATTTGAAAAATATATGATATTATTAATAGTAATTATATTATTATATTATTAATATTTTGAAAAATATATAATTACATTATTAATATTAATTATATTATTAGTATTAATTACATTATTATATTATTAATATTTTGAAAAATATATAATTATATTATTAATATTAATTATATTATTATATTATTAATATTTTGAAAAATATATAATTATATTATTACATTATTAATATTTTGAAAAATATATAATGATAAAACTCGTAAATATAATTTGGCAATTATTCGGGATAGAGTTCTCAATGCCGATTTCAATGACCTTGAAATATGTTGTCGAGGTTATTATTCTGAACAGCTTTTTCCTACAGTTACTCGCAAAATTGAGCGTACACTTTTTAAAACGCAATAACTTTTTTTTTTAAGCTGGACCGAGTGACTTGAATTTTTTAAAATGATAGATTTGCACGGCTTTACGGAATACAGTAATTTCTACCTAATTCGCGCTGAGATTGCGCACAAAAATGGACAATTTTGGTAGACGAGATACGATTATTCGAGCCTTGCAGCTCGCTTTTATGGGCACTGACAATCGGTGACTATAAAGACGAGCCGCAAGGTTATGTCAAGGCTATGTCAAGCATTCCGGAAACATTTTGGTGCCTCACAAACTAGTTTTCAGGCGACGAAAATAATAATGTACTGTGGCAGGCATGCATAAGTAATATACGAGAAAGTATAATTCAGTTATTTTAAGGTATTGTTTGCCTAAATAATATAAAGAAAATATAGTGCAGATACTTACGAAAACAACATTGTTCGTTTTTTGATTGCAGAATTTATGTGTTTACGAAAAGAATGTGAGAATATGGTGATATTATTGTCAAATAATCTGCAAAAAATGAACTAGATAAGTCCTTGGTCTTGCAATATATAATATATAATATATAATATATAATATATAATATATAATATATGATATATAATATATAATATATAATATATGATATATAATATATAATATATAATATATAATATATAATATATAATATATAATATATAATATATAATATATAATATATAATATATAATATATAATATATAATATATATAATATAATGATAAAACTCGTAAATAAAAGGGGCAATTATTCGAGGAGTTCTTAACGCCGTTTTCAATGACTTTGAAATATGTTGTCAAGATCATTATTCTGAACATTTTTCTACAGTTACTCGCAAAATTGAGCCTACCCCTTTTAAAACGCAATAACATTTTTTAAAACTGGACCGAGTGTTTTGAATCTTTTTTAAATGATAGAGGGACTAATTTACTAGACATTGACTAAAATGCCTTTCTTTAATTTTGCTATTACTTGGGTCGACAAAAAAATAAAAATAAAAATCTCTGGTTTTTTAACTTTTTTATTTGAGCCTATAACGGAAATTTAAAAAGTGCTGAAAATTTGATCGCAATTGGTTAACCCAGAGTATCGCGATACAGGCGTTGAAAGATTTAAAAATTCTTCGAGTTTTTGGTCAAAATCGTGATGAAATTGTGATTTTTACCATATTTAATTTGTTGTAACTCATAACATGTAGGGGAAAATATTTCTGCCATTATTTTGAATAATCCTTTTATACGGGGTTGTAAAAATCAACCCCGGCGACGAAGTAAAAATTCGGCCATACAACTGGATATACTGTTCTTTTCGTATGTTACTCCGTATGTAAACAATGCCAAAACTGTGTTATTGGAACTATAAGATACCAGAAACTAATAACATTAAAATCTTGAATGTATTAGTTTCTCGAATATCTCGGAAACTAAAGGCGTCCGGCGGCAATATATGAGCCGTTTATTTTGAAAGTGGCATAAGTCACTTTGTTTTTAAGTCGATATATTAACTTTAAATAAGTTAATAATAATTTTAACTTTTTATATATACCAACTTTCGAGAATATTTACTTTTATTTGTTATTTCAGGATACTGATATTTTTCTCGGTATAAATAATTTCGTATAAACATTAAAAAAATCACCACTTTTCATTACGGTAAAGTGACTTATGCCACTTTCAAAATAAACGGCTCATATGTACATAGAAAAAAGTTGTTCAGAATGATAATCTTGATAGCATATTTCAAGGTCATTGAAGTCAATGTTGAGAGGACCCTAATCCGAATAATTACCTTTTTCTGTGAAAGATTCTCTTGATATGTGTCAAGTTTTATCATTCTGTGTATGTATTTCATTTTCCAAAAATTATTTTCCACAACAAATGTACGAATAACTATAATAATAGATTCTCGATTTGCCTGATCGAATACTTTTTGCCAAAGATGTATGAGATCTGCATATTAAAAAATAATGTCTTCATCCTGTATACACACTCTTATTATTTACTTGAGGAGACGCTTTACAACGAAGTGGCATTAAAAATTTTAAAAAGTTTGAAAAACTAGATTAGCGATACAATTTTTATAGGAACACATTGCAGTTGGGCAAAAAACAATTTCTCTCGAAGTATGAACGAAATTCGAACGAAATTCTCACGGAGTAAATTCATTAGCGTAACAAAGATTTACATATTCCTTTACGGAATACAGTAATTTCTCCCTAATTCGCGCTGAGATTGCGCAGAAAAATGGACAATTTGGGAAAAGAAGATACGATTATACGATTATACGTCTCGTCTTGTTGGCAATCGGTAACTATAAAAACGTGCCGCAAGGCTCGAATAATCGTATCTCCTCTCTCCAAATTGTCCATTTTAGTGCGCAATCTTGGCGCGAATTAGGGAAAAATTACTGTGGCACGTTGTTGGACTGTTCGTAGAATACAAGTGTACGTTTCTCTCTCAGGGGGCAAATCATGTTCCTTTATCGTCTGGTGAGGCCGTGGCTGTTGATCGAGTGGATTTATCGACTTACGAAGTACGGCAGACAGGAAGAGAAGCAACGAAGGGATCTCTTCGACGCGTGCTACCGGATGATGAAGGAGATGCGCGATCGAATACGAGGCAAGGACAGCGAATTTGACGACGAGTCGAAGATGGCTAGGAGGATCTCGTTACTAGAGTACATGGTAGAGATGAACGAGAGAAATCCTTGTTTCAACGACGAGGACATCGTCGAGGAATGTTGCACGTTCATGCTGGCCGGACAGGACTCGGTCGGCACCGCAACGGCGATGACGATGTTCCTTTTAGCAAATCACCCCGAATGGCAAGAGAAATGCATCCAAGAGATGGATGAAGTTTTCGGGAGGGACTCGAGAATGCCGACGATGAAAGACCTGAAAGAGATGAAGTGCCTGGAAATGTGCATCAAAGAGTCCCTCAGACTGTATCCGAGTGTGCCAATCATAGCAAGGACATTGGGCGAAGACGTGAAAATAGGTATGTCGAAATATTTCGCTTGCACGTTTATTGGTAAATATAACAAGATCAAAGGTCGTTGTACGTAGAACTTCTGTTAATTTCGGGAAAATTAATACCATTTATACACGTACGTATTTTTAAAATTAATTATTAGAACTTTAATATTAATTATTAGAACATTAGAAACTTGTTCATTCACTGTGAGTGTAAATATTCCACAAATTAATTACTTCAATAATTTAAGGTCATTTAAGGTCATTTTTCAACATAACAAGATCAAAGGTCATAGTATGTAGAAGTTCTGTTAATTTCGGGAAGATTAATACCATTAATACGTGTACATAGATTTTTAAAATTAATTATTAGAACTTTATTATTAATTATTAGAACATTAGAAACTTGTTCATTCACTGTGAGTGTAAATATTCAACAAATTAACTACTTCAATGATTTAAGGTCATTTAAGGTCATTTTTCAACATAACAAGATCAAAGGTCATTGTATGTAGAACTTCTGTTAATTTCGGGACAATTAATACCATTAATACGTACATAGATTTTTTAAATTAATTATTAGAACTTTATTATTAATTATTATTATTCGCTGTGAGTGTAAATATTCAACAAATTAATTTCTTCAATGATTTAAGGTTTCGTTATTTTTGATCTTTGGAAGAAGTAAAAGTCTATTTTTATAATGAATTTAGATATGATGGATAGATGGAGCAAAAACAAACGTTTGTTGCTTTTCATATATACGTAATAAATAAAATGATAGATATTAGAATAGATATTAATCATAAATAACAACTAGTGATCTGAGTATTCGTCACACTTTCAAACCACGCCACAACTTTTTCAGGTGTGAGTTATATTAAGTTAAGGACTAATCTCATTTAACAAGATAACTGTAGCAAATGTGTTAGATCAATTGATTTTTTTGATAGAAGCTTTAATATCTTTACCAAGTTTAATAATAATAATAAATTGCTTGCAATTGTCATTACATATCTGTTATCAATTGATGAACAGAACGGTGATTTAATCAATTCCACCACAATTGTCGATACACCAATGCGATAATAATGTTTACAATCGTTTAATGTTCATTGGAAATATTTAGGAAAATACGTGATACCAGCGGGCTGCAGCGTTATTATGTCGCCATACAGCACACATCGGTTGCCGCATCATTTTTCGGATCCTGAACAATTCAAACCTGAACGCTTTAGTTTAGATAGTTCCGAAAAAAGGCATCCATACGCTTACTTGCCTTTCAGCGCTGGACCTAGAAATTGCATCGGTAAAGTTCCTTTTAACAAAGCATCTTGGAGATATTAATATTAAATAATAGATCTTTATTCAAACTTAATACAAATTTATCCTAAAAACCTCTCGCTTCATTTATAGCACTGTGCTTTTGATTTTTTGAATAAGTGCATTATTGATAAGATAATGTTATCGCAAATAAGAAACTAAAGCAAATAGCAAGATCGATATTTTATTCGGACAATTGCTTGAATAAAAAAAGGAAAGCCTCGTTTTGATAACATGTAATTTTGTTCCGCGAATAATACTAGTACATAATTATTTGTAATGTAATTATTAGACTGTAATTTATGTGAATATTAATGTATTAATATTAATAATATAAATAATATAATATAATATAATATTATTAATATATAATTTTAATAATATAAATAATATAATATAATATAATATTATTAATATATAATATTAATAATATTAATAATATATAAATAATTAATGTATTAATATGCCGATTGATTTTCAGGCTACAAATTTGCGATGCTAGAAATGAAATCCATGATCAGCGCGGTCCTTCGAAAGTGCCGATTACAATCGATCCCTGGTAAGGAGGAGGTGAAGCCGAAATTTCGAATGACCATCAGAGCGCAAGGTGGGCTCTGGGTGAAAATTGTGGCACGCAGTCAGAAATTAAAGACGCCTGCAGTTAATTGATCGAATGCTTTCTGACCGCTAGTTTGTAATATATGTATTCTCTTCATGCTTCCACTATTTGTAGGAACGACCGGTGAACTCTAAATTATTTAATCCTTTACTAAGTAGGCTGTATTTTGAAAATTTCAGTACGCTACAGCTACTGAACAATACCATGTAATATTTCCCTCGATAGTTCCTCGCTTAACAAAACATCGGACAAACATTTTGTAACCTAGATACTAAGTCATCTTGGTTGTGGATGTGACTGACTATGAGTACGTAAGTGAGAATATGTATGTACAAATTTAAATGAATTATTTAATAAGGTGCAAAGAATGAAGAATGGTTTGCGTATAATTTGGAAATTGGATATAGCTAATTGAGCCGTTTATTTTGAAAGTGGCCTAAGTCACTTTACCGTAATGAAAAGTGGTGATTTTTTTAATGTTTATACGAAATTATTTATACTGAGAAAAATATTAGTATCCTGAGATAAATAAATAAATAATAAATAAATAAAATAATAAATATAAATAAATAAATAATAAATAAAAATAATAAATAAATAATAAATAAAAATAATAAATAAATAATAAATAAAAATAATAAATAAATAATAAATAAAAATAATAAATAAATAATAAATAAAAATAATAGATAAATCAGTATCTTCTGGAAAGTTAGCATCCATATTTTTAAACGTGTTAAAACGCAAACCCTTAAAATTTAAGGGTTTATTTTTAATATATCGACTTATATGCCACTTTCAAAATGAACGGCTCAATTGTCACTCCATTCTGAAAAAGATAATTTAACGATGGTTTTAAAAATTAGTGTAATTATAAAAGTTGTCGTATGAAAGTGACGGATTAGAAATTCATTTCCGAAGGTGTTTTAAATGAAATGAGAACGTAAAATATATGTCGATGGTAAATATATGTCATATAAATTAATGTAGAGGTACCTTATAAATGATTGATGTTGCTGGGACCAGTTAGGATGAACCAAGGCCAAGAGTAAAAGCTTCACCGTTACGTCTGATTTCGGGAATTCTTTCACGTGGCCTAAGGTGATTAAGTATGCTGGTCCATCTTGATAAATATTTACTTAACCGCATTGACCATGAAGGGATACACTTAAAGGCTTGCGTAAATTATTGACTAGTGATTAAACAAGGTATCAAGTAATTTGCTTACGTAATCACGCCGACAAATCATTATTTAACTGCACGCTTCGCCGATTATGAAGTATCATGAATAATGAACAGAATTTATGACATTGCACTGAAGTTTAAAATCCTTTTCCTGCATGTATTGAGCCTTATTTTGCCTACAATAAGCTATGTTAGACTATTTGTTATTAAATAGATCTATATTAAACATTTGTTTGAAGACATTAAATCTAAATATAAATAAATAAATAAATTTATATATATAATATATTTATAAATAATATTAATATAATATATAATATATATATATTAATATTAATATTAATATTAATAATATTAATATATTTATAAATAAATTATTTATATTTATCAAACATTATTTTTATATTATATTATTGGTAATGCTATAACATAATGTTTAACATTTAAACTGTCGAATCAGTGAAAATGACTGATTTTAGATTTTTCATTTTGCAATTACAGAAATTATGAGCACATATCATAGTAATAATATTTTACAAAAAAAGAAGTTTATTCTGCTCATTTCTTAGAAATATTGTAAGTAAGTTCCTTGGTACTTTTAGTGTTAATATTTCAATTTATTATAAATGACTACTAAGTAATATTAATTTGTTTAAATTGTAAAAACCTTTTTGCATTCTTGATCTAAAAATCACAAATGTTTCGTTGATTTGTGTGTATTGTGATGAAGTTTGAAAATAGATATTTAGATTGATATTCTCAAAGAGCTTAAAAACTTAACAATTCAGTGCACTCGCAAATATTTTTGAAAATACTTCTAAATATCACATTTTCAAGGAAACAGTCATTTACATTGTACATATTCTGTAATCACGAAAAAATTATTCTACAAATGACTTCTATTTCTAATAAGACAAAGTATGTTAAATAAATAAGAAATACAATTTTACGTAGAATTGTTCGGTAACCACATGATTGTAGTTATTCTCTAACAAAATATAGACTAGTGTATGTAAATACAATAAAACCACAAATTTAAGAAAACAATTGAAGCCTGTATTAGATTTTTAATTTGATAAAATTATAAATAGTTAAAAAAATATTGTTGTGATAGAATGTAATAACTTGAAAAGGTGGATGAATATGGACATGATTCTTATATAATTTTGTAGAAATAAAAGTGCTGAAAATATTCAATCCTATTTGAATGCGGAACTCTTTGGGACTTAGAAGATATACTTTGTCAGTTGTAAAGAATTTTATAAATTTTATGTATATCATTAAGCCTTATTTTTTAACCACTTACTGGTATGGCTGGATTAACAAATGGTCGCCGTTTCAAGACGTTCCTAAATACGCTGCACTGTATGATTAAAAATCCTAATGGACGAAAAGTACAAATCGAATATCGCGCCACGTCCTTTTTCTAAAGCAACTGCGCGGACCTGAATGCGCATTAAAATAGTGGGATTTTTATTTGCTTAATATGGTGCAGCATTTTATTTGCTTAATATGTAAGCAAAATTGCTTACTATGGTGAAGCAAAATTGTTTACTATGGTCAGGCATGACTGTACTATAGTGAAGCAAAATTGTTTGCTATGGTCAGGCATGACTGTACTATGGTGAAGCAAAATTGCTTACTATGGTGAAGCATGACTGTACGAGCTACGTAGTTGTACGTAGTAATATACCGTCCTTTCTCCCCTCTACTATGTGTCATTGCGATTCCTAGGCGGACACGTTTCCGCCACCTCTGACAACTCCGTTTGCGCATGACACCTGATGTGGTGTTGATGTTGATTCTGTCAAGAAGTATAACCGTCGACTGTGAACGACATTACGAGTAAAATCACCCGCGAACGATTTTAATTATACCTGGCCATAGCGTTTTGTTGGAAAAGTCTTTCTATAGAAAACCTGAAATCATGGTTTATGTGTCGAAAGGTAAAACGTTTAACCTCAAATATCGTACACGTAACAAATATTTCATATAACATTTGTTTACATGCGATACATAGCTCATCTACTTAAACATACTTACCGTTAAATAATTTTTAGATGGACAAGTTTTGCAAAGTATATCATTGCCGAAAAAAATATTTGGTTTCTTTACTGGTATAATTTATATGGTTATTCTATTGTGAGTGACAATTTTTATTCTTACGTTTATTGTATTTGTAACTTCTTTGAGGATTTAAGTAACGTTAGATAAATTTGTTTATCACAGTTTTAGAACAATGGTCAATCCTGATATGAATAAATATGGAAATTCACGAAATTATGGAGCTGGATCCGGGTAAGAGGAGATTTAATAATTTCCTTCTAGTACTGATAACAGATTTATGCCATACTGTTACTGTTTTAAAGAATAATGGTTGTCTGCCATAATGGCTGTCCACTTTACTTCAGTTTTATAATATACAGTAGGGTGAACAACTATTATGATTATCATTGAATCCCAGATATCTTTTTTTCAAAGCAAATTATAATTTCAATAACACTAATCATTCTTGTCCATATCTTTATGAGATGTTTTTAATCTAATCAATATTAAAACTATGTGTATTCTGTATATAGGTCACAATCACCACGTAGATTGGGAAGACCTAACACAAGAGATAATGTAAACATTCCATTTGGTGGATGCAGCAGTTGTGCTCGCTAAAATATACGCAAAAAGAGAAACATTTAAAATGTAAACTTTGATTATACATTTAATCATTTATATAAGCATTACTACTATTGTTCTGAAACTTGAATTTATTAAAAAATACAACTCCCCAAATAAGTTTATGTAATAAATAAATGATTAATTCTCAAAGAACAGTTTTATTAAACAGATTAGTTACTTTTTACATTAAAAATGTTAGAAATTACACACTATCTAGAAAAAGAAGTGAGTGTGAGTATTTGGTAGCAAATGAACGCGTATGTACATACATGTATACATAAATTAACAAAAACATGATTACATAACAGCAACAATATATAAATATAATAGCTGCCATGCATGCATGACTGTAGATGTTCCAATATACGAAGCAACAATTTCATTGTAACTACTTAATTTTTGTAACGAGTCCAGTGGCAACAGTTGTTCCTTCTACGCGCAACATCACTCTACCTAACTCTTTGATATCCTTGTATAATTCCATGCAGACCGGATTTTGCGTTGTAATTTCGATAATAGCACTTGAATTTTTTGGTAAACAGCGAGGTTTCTTCTTCGTTATTTCACCAGTAGTTCTATGAAGCTGAGCCACTAATTTTGTAATCACAGCTGGTTGCACTAAGGATTGCTGATGCATCACCACTGGAAGACCTTTCACAATTGGGATTTTGACTGCAAATACCACAACGTGGGCCTGGAAACACGTTGTTACGGGAATGGGATACTGTGGATTACAAATAATATCACCAATTCCAACATTCTGTTGTTCAAGTCCCGATAACGTTAAAACAACATGATCCCCAGCAAACACATTTGTTGTGGATGTCTCGTCAACTTGTAAACCTAAAATACAAGTTAATAATTTTTATTAAATTAAATATTAGAATACATGGAAGAAGTTAAAATTCGATGGACAGCGATATTTAGAAAGTTAACATACCTTTGACCACTGCCATTTCGTTTCCAGGTAATACTAAAATTTTGTCGCCTACAGACGCCATACCTGTTTCTACATGCCCAGAAACACAAAATCCAGATCCAGTACCTTTAAATACGTCATTAACCGATAGTCGAAATGGTTTATTCACAGGACGTTCAGGGCACTTGAAATTGTCAATAACACTAATTAATGTGGGTCCCTGATACCTGTACAAAAGAAAAATATTAATTTATTTATTACAATTTCTTGGATATCTTTGAAAATGAATATACCAATTAGATAAAGCTTCTTTTGGTTGTGTTATAATATTTTCACCAGATAAACCACTACATGGAACAAAGACGACATTATCCTTAAATCCAGCCTGTTTCAAGAATATGCTCATTTTACCTATTATTTCATTGAATCTTTCTTGCGACCAGTTTACTGTATCTAACTTGTTTACAACTACTGCCAATTGTAATACACCTAAAAAAAAGCAATTATTTATAAATACGTACTATACTAAAGAATGTAAATATAGATATAAATTACGATACCTAGTGAACGTAATAATAATGCATGCTCCCTAGTTTGACCTCCACTATCGAAACCAGTTTCAAATTCTCCTCTCGTAGCATCTACCACCAACAAAGCTACATCTGCTTGAGTAGCACCAATAATCATGTTCGGTATAAAATCTTTATGTCCAGGCGCATCCAACAAAGTAATGGACTTTGTTTCTGTCTCGAACTTAGACTGACCAACATCCATTGTTATTCCACGTTCTCTAAAATATGTGTATATAGTAAATAAGATATGATGTACTTTAAAGAATAATTTTGTTATTGTAGAAATTACAATTACCGTTCCTCTCCTGTTTCATCCAAAACCCATGCATAAGCAAATGACTGTTTTCCTATCTTTTTGCTTTCTTGTTGATACTTGTGAATCAATCTCGATGGAATTTGTCCCAAGTCGCACAAAAGTCGCCCCAGTAAAGTACTTTTACCTGCATCTACGTGTCCAACAACTACTAAATGTAGTTGTTCTTTACTGTCACCTCTTTTACTTTTATACACTTTCAAAGCGTCAATCTTTTCTTCGTTGCTTTTTGCTTTAGAATCCAAGTCAGATGTTACATTTCCTAATACAGGAGAACGACTACGAGGACTGTCCGAACTTGAAGAAAATACTTTCTTCTCGTTTGGTGTATACTCCTTTCTCCTGGTTTCTGGACTATTATCGGCGATTGGGCTTCGAGAGCGGTGGCTGTCGATCCGAGTATTTAATTGATCTGTATTATCTGCTCCACTTAAATCAAAGCCCTTTACTATGGGTTGTTTTCCAGCCGGGATAATTTTCACATTGGAAGGAGGTGTAGCTCTCGATGAGGATTTGGCTAGCAATGTTTTACCTTTCATAAAATTTATTGTGATTGCCTTATTATTATAAAATTAAATGTGACAAAAATACGTGTAACAATATGAAATTTTCTATTAGGATATATTCAAAATATACATTTAGTATAACTATTTCTTAAAATTCTATTTTAAAACTTGAAGAACATCTCCACGAAATTTCTGTTTAATAGTAAATACAATTATTTAAATACAATTATATGACTTATTACATAAGTCATTATGTACAAGTCAGAATGTTGTATCGTTAATAAATCATTTAAGATTATCCAGTAACAATCATAGAGTTAAGATTTTAATGTGTTTCTGTGAATTTATTTGAAGTATATTATTTGTAATTGTATTCCTCTAAAATCTATATTTCTTAAAACTATACTCAAATGTTGTATTTTATCCCATGACTTTCTCATATCTAATTTCACCTTCAGACAGTGGACCTTTTTTATAACCATATAATTGACGATGTTCATAAGCATTCATAGCTTTATTTATGAACTTTTTTAAACATATTTTTCAAGGTACTTCTTTTTGACCCTTTAGTCTTTTTATTGTCTCTAATGTCAAATTATTTTATGTCAATCAAATACGTTTATGTAATTTAAAGATAAATATTTCAGAATATCAAATTTAATTACGATCTTCTATTTAATTTGAAAATATAATGTGCTACATATTGTACACTTTTGATTTAAAAAAATATGAAATTGTGGTCGACCCGAACTATTTCGATCAAGAATGTAAAATAAATTCAAAATTTGTCCCATTTGTAACCGAGCATGCTATTAATAAGTGAATATTTCGTTAATTACGACTGTATGGTATTGAAAAATCAAATCGTTTTATAGTATGAAACTGTTCATGCGTTTTAAGAATTGGCTTTTTTGATTTCCATTTTCTGCATAATGTTCTACCAAATAATGAAACATTCTTTTTTGTGTATGTAAGTCTACTATTTTTTAAACAACTTAAATTTAAAGTCGTAGGAAGAAGTAGATATGAAATTTCAGAATTTTTATTGCAAGTAGGTATCTTCGAATGAGGAGGGGTAGTGTCAAGATTTTCCGAAACTTTTGGCTTTATAAGATTACATTCCTTTGAAACCAAGGACGTTGCTTCTTTCAAAGCTGAACTCAAATCTATCAACCAGTTATCCGGGGACGGTGTTCGAGTACCACTTACATTTAGCGATAAATTTTCTTTTACCTCTAGATTACATAAATTGTTGTCATTACTGCTACAGTCTATCGAAAATTCAAGCACATTAGATATGCTTCTTTCAAGCGAATCCATAGAATATCTTTCTTTTTTATCACCCGTTAGATCTGATTCTGTATTGGCATTCACTTGGACAATAGATGAATCTAATTTTGTACTGTTTAAATCATTATTTTTATCTTTTTTAATTGATAACTTAGGTATGACAAAATTTGTACTGCACGATATTTTTTCGTTAGAATTTGTAATGTCACAGTTATATGAATTTTGTAAATGGTGTGCTGTTAAATCTGCTAAAGAATTGAATAATACTGTATTTGCATTAGTTTGACATTCCTTTGAAGTATTCGGCGATGATTTAGTGTGATTTGTTATCAATTCAGATAAAGAAGAAAATGTTGAAGGTGAATCATTAAGATTCAAATTCTTTAAACTTTGTAAACTGTTTGAAATAGATGCATTTGTTATAGTATTTTCAGTATTGTTCTGCTTTTGGAATGAAAATTTTGGTATATTGAATGAACTAGACGGATGATTAGTAGATGTAGCATCTTACCTTACCGATTGATTCAGAAGCAGCACATAAAACAAACAAAAATACAGGTCAAGAAACAAATTACATCATTTCTCATTGTACATTAACTTTATAGATTGTATTAAAGTTTTGTTTTATACTATAAACTATTGAATAATACGAATACGTAATATACCTGGGTAATGTATTATAGTATCCTTAGCGATCGCTGATGATTCTAAAAATTTTATAGTACAATATATTGTTTAGTTATTGTAATAAGAGAATTACATGTATAATTTACATACGTTTAACATTTTTTGGAGAGGATTCGTTTAAAATGCTATTCAATGCCACTTCTTCATTGAAATTCGATTGAATGATGTGTTCCTTTATCTTAGAATCTGGTATTGTATCACCTATAATGTTTTTTACAGATTCCATACATGACATAAGCTTAGCCTTCTCTAGGTCTGTAAGAGCTACATCTTTCTCATTGGAATGTGCTGTTTCTTCGTCGTCCTCATTATCTTCTACTATATCTGGTTCCGTAATAAAAGATGCAATATTCTGTTGCTTACTCCGATCGAATAAAAATTGTTCCGCTGTAAATGATATTGTAAAATGATCGATGAGATGTTCATATATGTCAATTATATGTAATCAAGGCCTCATACGAGACTAATCAATACAGTACAGAAGAACATATGCTGATGAGACAACATCTCAAAAATTCATGTTATAAAATTGAAAATAACCTATCTATTGAATAGAACATACCGCTGGGAGAAACACAGTAGTCGTCTTCAACAGAATGTCCATAGACATCATCATAACCTTCATATTCTGTACAAAGTAATATGTAATGTTAGAAAATAAAAAAACACGAAATCGAATGAAACCAAAATTTAGATTATACGTACCTTCCGAATAATTCATACAGCGTACGTCTCGGTGACGAGACATTGTCCGCACTTGTGTAAAACCAGCAAGAAAAATATCGTAATAATGTGCCTTTTTGCTATAATTTATGGTTAGGAATTTAGAATTAACTAGCTGTCAAAATTGTCTACTATTTCTGACTTAAACTAATAAGTAGTCTCATCTCTTCGCAAGAGAAGTGTATGTTATGTGATGTTATGTAGATTTTACTTTTCCCTATTCCGCAGCACAGACTTAGGATTACATACAGATATTGCATGCAATTCATTTTTCTGTCTCAGAGTCTGAATTACCGACTCTGTGGAAAATGTTGTGGTACAATAGCGGATTCTATCTACGTAAATAGAACGGTTTACCTACTGAACTACATCTGCAACAGAGAGAAGTGTATGTTTGACTTAGAATTTAGGATTAGGATTCCCTAAATCCTAGATAAAAAAGCCTATCAGATGCGATCACGGACACAGATCATAGATTTAGGATACATATTTTAAAGAACAAGACTCACCTTATCTGTGAGAGTGATAAATACATATAAAACGTTTCAAACTGCGGATGAAAATTTGAAGAAATATATCATAGATTGCAATGAACTTATCATATAGTGATAATATACAATTTTATCAACTATCGATACACAATTTGGTTTACAAGTTAATTTAAACATCACGTCGACGTATACGACAGAATAAGATCATAGAGATCTCTGAAGTTTTAGGGAAATATCCCATAAAACTTAACTTCGGTACGAATGATTATACGTGTTTCTGTATGTATTACAAATTCTCTGAACGACCACATATTCACATCTCAATAATGGCGCTGTGGATCGGTCATAGAGTATCATAGCGCAAGATAGAACTCTCATTTCGGCTAGTATGTTGAACGTCGGAGTGGGTGATTTCGACCACCGGTGTATTTTCATGTATTTTCAAGACGAATTTCTTAACATACATCAGTGGCGGATCTTCGGCTCTTTTCAAATGTTGTAAAAGTAATTCGTTGCTAAGTTGTATGTTGTCACTGAATTTGAAATCGTAGGTCAAACAAATAAACACTTTGATAGAAATCGTGGAATGGTCCCTTTTATAACCCGTGCGATGGAATCACATGGGGAAGGCAGGAGAGAATGTCAACGATCAATAGTATTACGAAAATGAATTGGTGATTCGTACGTTAAAATTTTGTGTACAACATGGTGTCCGGGGACCACGAAAGGTTGCTGCCCGAGCCGGAGAACTTTGCGAAATGCTTTTATGATCTCTTCAAAAGCATCGCCGAAGCACAAAGGTGCAAAACCCGTATAACCTCCCTCATGCTTTGTTTACTTGATGCTTTCGGCGGTGACATCACTTGTCATTTATCAAGCTAAATGATTATGATAAAAAAAATTATATTTCATTTACTTATTATTATACGCTACGCCGATTAGCTTCGTAAAATTGCACACGCACTTGTCAAGTGCCCTTACTTTTTAAAGTAACCTAAAATACTTAGTTTGTTTATTGTATCAAATCTATGCCACAGGGGCTGTCAGTTTGACAGTACTGACATAAATAGAACACCGACTTTCCTTACCTTTTTCATGAATTATTTTCAATCGTTTATCGTCATTAAACATCGATATCAATGGAGATTTTTGATTTGTAAATATGTAATTTAGTTACTAATACAAGTAAAATCATATTTATTTATAAAAACAAAATTTATATTGTTATTATGCTAACAGTTATAGTAGATTTAAAATTACTGAATTATACCTCAGCTATGTTATTTATTAGATAATGGTTTTCTGATTTTTAGACAAAAAGAAGAATGGAGGAAATGCAAAAAAAATAAATCTATAAGAAAAAGAGACAAAAAAAAGGTAATATTAATTGTTTTTACATGCGCGTGTGTGTTTAAACATTGTTTACTTTATATTCTCAATATTTTCAGATTGATTTAACTGGAGATTTGAATTATAATAACCCACCGGAAATTGATTTATCTTGCAATGCTTCTGCATTTGCTGTGTTTGCTAGTGTTAGAAGTGCTATTTTGGAAAGACATGCTAGGACAACAAGCGAAGTTTATAGGGCGTTAAATTGCAATTTTCCAACACCACCAGAGCTTAGCGAAACTATTGATACAGAAAGTGATGATGAAGATAGGATATCGACTATACAAAACTTACCAAAGGTAATAATAAAGTAATAAAGTATACAATGAATATAAAGAAAGAAGTCACAATTTAATCCATCTATCTCCAGATTGTAGGTATTGGTTTAAGAAGTGTTTTCACATTAATGCGAGAGAGTAGAACAATCGAACCTCTTTTATGTACAAAAGCATTGTCTGCTTTATTGGATATATTGCAAGGACAACTTCCCGAAGGCCTCAAATCCGAACCAGATGATGTTATCGGTAAATATACATGATTATAATTAGTATAAATATAAAGTCTACTCTATAAAACTGGTATTTTTCTTTTGCAGATCCACTTTTTGATTTATTATTAGATCTTGCAACTTCGCATGGCCCTGAATCAGCTGCTGCGAATGACGGTAGTCATTTGACAGCAGTTGCTTGCGCCTGTTTATTAAGTCTCGTGGTTGTTAGAGGTGATACTGGTCGTCTGTTGGCAGCGATAGCTGCTTTACTCATGTGTCCTAGAGCATTAGCAGTCCAAAATATCCAAGTACGTTTTCTTTTTTTGCAATCAATAAATACTTATATTGTTATATAACTTGAATATTGCTAACTATAATGCGAATATTGTAGATGCCATGTGTATTAACATCCTTACAAAGGAGTGTACAAGCTGTTTTACTGGGGAAACTCGCACGACCAGACTGGATTACATATGGAGTTCCTAAATGTTCTAAGATTTATACTTCTATGCTTAAGTTACCAAATGAAATAAATAATATAGTATTGAATGGAAGAAGTTTTGTGAGTGACGGAAAGTACCTGTATTTGCATACAAGTAGAGGATTATTAAAAATTGGTAGTGGCCATGGTGGAACTATTTGGGGTCATCTGTATCTTCAGAGAAAAGATTTTCATCCAACTGAAACGGGTTGGCTCGGCTATGCAAACGTAAGTTAAACGTACGATCTATATTCGATCTTATAAAAGAACCTAGTTCTAATATCTAATTTATTTTGTAGAATACACTATACTTTAAATGCACACCCAGAAAACAGACTGAATTATTAATTATTGATGCAGAAACATTGGTAGTCACAGGAATTGCTGTTTTAGAAGGTCGTGATTGGTCATCTTCTGTTATGTTCTCCGATGGTGAATGTGTAGGAATGATAACGGCTGGAAAAGACGTTAGTGTTTTGTATTAGTCCACATTGTTGATATATATATATATATATATAATGTGACTACACATAGTAGAAATCTAATCTTATTTATTTTCACAGGATGGATTTGTAGTTAGAACAATAAACATGTTAAGTAATCCAGTAACAGTTGCAACAGAATTGCCACTGAAACTAGCACGGAAATGTGTAGACGTTTTCGGCTATGCTGCTTTCGATGAAGAACAAGTGGTTCATACATTAAATCCTGGTTGTGACGATGAGATTGCTACGATTACAGCAGGAAAGGAATTTGGTTTATTAAAAACAATATCTGGCAAAGTAAGTACATAATAAAAGATGTAAATAAATTCCATTGAAACACGGTGACTTGATATTAATTTTGTTCTTCGAAGGTATTATATACCGGGAAAGGAACTAGTCTTGGTATGAAGAGTAACACAAGGCCTAATAGGTGGGTGGAACTCACCCTTGGAAAAGGGCCAAGACTTGTAAATTTTGCAGCCGGGCACGATGGCCAACATGTTGTCATGATTTTGGAAGATGGTTCAGTCTTGTTTGCGGGTACTGCTAGACGCGGAGAAGACGGCGATAGCAGTAAGTACTTTAAATACGAGGTCTAATGAAAAGTTTGCGAATTCGTATATGTATTTTATATTTTCTGGTTTTCAGGTAAAGTTCGCCGACAACCTAAGCCAGTTAAACCAAAAAAGATAGCGAAGGTAGAAGGACAGTTTATCATAGATGCCGCATGTAATAATGGATCAACAGCGTTAGTCACAAAGGAGGGCTCTTTACTTATGTTTGGCAAAGATACTTTACATAGCGACCCAGCATCCGGAATAGTCACTGATCTCAGAGATGTTTGCGTCGTGCACGTTTCATTAGGAAAAGCTCACGCAGCAGTATTGACTAACAAAGGTCATCTCTACACATTTGGAATCAACAACAAAGGACAATGCGGAAGAGGTTTTACAACAGTTCATACCATTAATAAAAATACAACAGTCGTTGCTATGGATATGGGAACAGTAGAGGATGAGATTTTAGGAACTGAAGAAGGTACTTCTATATGCGTAAATGCTTAATTTCTTGGGGTAACGAATGTAATAATATTATTTATAAATAGATGCTGTAGAACCTGCAGAAGAGTGGGAAGAAACAAAAGGTATGTGCCTCCCAGGACAGCATCAGTGGAGGCACCGTGTCTGCATGGTTTGCACAGTATGTCGAGAGTGTACCGGTTACAGCATATCCTGTACGAGTAGCATACGTCCTGATCGAAATCCTGGCCAGTAAGTATTCATGTATAGGAGGCGTTACATATTACATGAGATTACAACTATCCGGTTTTAGGGAATGCGGATGCGGCGAAGGCGACAGTGGATGTGCAGAGTGTGGATGTTGTCGTACCTGTGCCAGGAAAAGTTGCTATATTGGTAAATATTTAATCTTTAAAGAGTCTTCCGATGAGTCTTCTTTAATCTGAAAGACTCTTCTGCGTAGTTAAATACCTTTACAACATATAAGAAAACACATTTTCAGTATGCGTTCACGTTGATTAAATGTTTTTAGATAATAAATTCACGATTATTTCAGGTAAAACAAGTTCGAACTTTCGGGAATACTTACAAAAGCGACTAGGAGAAATAAAACAGAGACAAAGGACTAAGGCAGGACCAAGCACTGCAAAATATGGGATGAAGATGAAAGGTCCGAATAATCAAAGATTGGGTAGATGTCTTCGTATAATAGATGTATCGTGTATATGTGCATGCATGAGATTATGTTTAGTTGTATAATATTTAATGATAATGTTTTCTATAAATTAGCAGGACCAAGCGCGGCACAGAAAAGTAATCTTGGAAAAATCGTACTTGGATTTAGTAGTAACTTAATGACGGAGGATGGTGTTGGAGGAAGCGATGTAGAACGAGGCGACGCTACAAGAATCGCTAGTATACCACCTGCTAGAGTTCCTATACCCAGCGAGAGCCCTGTGGTCCAAGTGTCATGTGGTTTGCATCACACAGGTAATGTATACAGATTTCTTCGTGCTTGTTTAACAAATTTGACACGAGATTCTGATAGTTATGTAATCAATCATATAGTGATACTCTTACAAAATGGAGAAGTTTATACATTTGGAAGCAACATATATGGCCAATTAGGCGTGGGAGATTTAGTAGCTCATGCTGGACCAGTTCAAGTTAAAATACCAGGAATAGCTACACAGGTGGCTGCTGGAAGTAATCATACTGTTATACTCACATCAAAGGGCGAAGTGTATACGTTTGGAGCTTATCAAGTTTGTATTACCTGTTAACGTTCAACTGGTTTTAATAGATTCGATTGAAATGTACAATATCTTTATATTTTTCTTCGTTAAATTTAGAAAGGACAATTGGGCATGAATTGGTGGAATGGACAAAACGAATCATCAAATACCACTACTCAGGCTAATCATCGAGCCGATAGAACACAACCATGGCATAGCTATCCAAATTTAGTTGTAAATATCGGTCCACGTTGGGGCAGACGAGCGACATGGGTCGGCGCGACCGGGGATCAGACTTATGTCAAAATTGATGAAATAAATTCTATTAGTTTAACAAGGAGTACTGTTATGGCAAATAAAAACTGCATAAGTATGTTCTTCTTTTCTGAATTGCTGCTCCATCATTACTACATTGCAAGTATACCTAACGATATAAACGAATTGTTTCAGTTTTAATTCCACATCAAAACGATCATGCAAATTCCTTCAAATGTTTAGTCATAAGTAAAAGAGACGGCACTTGCAATAGTTACAGCGGATCAGATCAAGTCGACTTTAGTAGTTGTGCAACGTGCTTAGATCCTTTGTATAACGTCATTTGGACTTTCAATCCAACAAATAACGAGATCAGTTTGTACAACATTATATCCACGGAGGCTAGAACGATTCCTGGTTTGGAAGTTTCCATTTTGAGCCCAGGTTTGGCACTGCCCGTTGTGTCCAATTGTTTTGTAACGCGTTCTCAAGCTGCAATGCATTTGTTGGGATGCTTGGACACCTTGACACAGGCTCAAGATGAAAATTTGTCTATAATCGAAGAAAACGAATGCAATCAGACGACGCAAGGCAAAATATATAGCCGCGAAGATTTTGTCACAGTTAACAGATTTGAAAGTGGGTATTCGAAGGATTAAAAATTCCGCATTTTCTTTTACTACGTTCGTTAGTGTACATTTCTATACATTTTTAGGTCTTGGCGGTGGTTGGGGCTATACACCGCACTCTATCGAGGCCATCAGATTTATGCCCGATACCGATATTTTACTTGGTGGATATAGTTTGTTTGGCGGTCGTGGAGAGTACACGGCAAAAATAAAAGTAATTATTAAGCAGCGTACAATTTGATTTCCAGAAGTCGTACCGTTATTAATATTTCAAATGATTTCAGCTTTTCGATATTGGAATGGATGGAGGGGATCAGGAAAATGACGGCGAACTTTTAGCGGAATCGGAGGACGTGCCATATGAATGTAGACCGAGACAGAAATGTTCTATCCTATTCGACGAACCAATTTCCTTGCAAGCAAACAGGTGGTATGTTGCTTGGGCTAAAGTCAGTGGACCTGCCAGCGATTGTGGATCTGGTGGTCAAGGAATGGTCACAGCCGAAGATCAGTGAGTACAACTGCGAATAAATGATCAAAATTGAAAATATATCATCACCGCCATATCTTTTTGCAGAGTTATGTTTTACTTCAAATCTTCCAAAAGATCTAACAATGGAACAGACGTGAATGCCGGACAAATTCCGCAGTTATTGTATCGAGTTGTTACACCTGAAAACCAGACTCCTAATAGACAAAGATATCAAATTGAACCAGTTTACGTGTTAAAAAGAGATTTTAGTCGGACAGTCACCAAAGTATGTTTCTATTTTCTTTAGTAATAAAACCATGGAAACATATTTATGCGATATCTTTCTTTCCAGGAATGTTTCCAGTCATTAATATCGTTACTCCAATGGAGTTGGAATACATTAAAAGCATCATTGAATGATACCATGACTCATACTACATCATCTTTTCATGCGTTGCTTGAAATGGAGCGTCTAGTTTATATTAGCAAAGCCAGTTTGCGATTACTTCGAACGTACACCAATGAAATTTATCCGAATCAGAGTATGTTGTCAATGCAGTCAATTTCGCTTTCCATGTATCTATTTATAGTTAATATAATATTAATAATTTACAGTTGGCAAGAAAACTCCAACCGAATCGGTGCGTCTAGCAGAATGCATTGGCGAAGTGCGTGCTTTATTGCATCAAATTTTGTCCGACACTGTGCCATGTAATACCAAAAGTAAAGGAAAAACGCGAACAAGTAAAAGTACGTTATTGTATTCTATTTTTACACTGGTTTTTGTATATTTTTTGTGAAGTCTAAATAACATTAAATGCAGGTTCCGGTGCCATAAATAATAAAGTGACAAACAGCATTTTGGACGAATGTCATAGAACGTTTGTAGCATGTTACCATGCATTTTATCCTACAGCATATTTAAAATGGACATGTCTCTACGAACTGCTATCTGAGATTGATAGAGTGAGTACATTTAATCGTTTTTATTAAAACACAGTGCTTTATTAAGCAATTTAATATTAACGGTATTTTACAGGAGCAAGGAAGAACAACAAAGGACAGATTGTTATCCGCAGTATTGGCTTCTCTATGCAATCCTACAATCCGTCTACGATGTACATTTCCAATTTTAAATAATATCATGGAGAGCAGTGATAGCATTAAACGTCAGCTAAGTCCGTCAGACAATACAGGCTTGTTAATGATAAACTCAACTGAGAATCATCAGTATCCAATTTTAGTTGAACAAATTAGTTACAAGTCGCAAATGGAGAATTCCGGGAAAGAGACATTGAATTGGACATTCCGCGATGTTCTCGACAGATTGTTAGATTTGATCTTGGTGCCCGTGAAGAAGAGTTTGTGCAGAGAAAAAACTCAATCACTGCCAGAATTGGTTCTCCATTGCTGTTATTTATTAGAGAGGGTGATCGCTGAATTGGCTGCACAGTCCAGTGGGAACGAAGATGAACTTCAGGTTGCCTGCGGCAGAATTATGTACACTACACCCTCGAGATTCACTCGAGTCGTACAAACGAGATCTTGGAACACTGGTAATGGTTCTCCAGATGCAATTTGTTTCTCCGTCGATCAACTTGGAATTGTTATCGCTGGGGTGGGAATCTACGGTGGTGTTGGAGTATACGATTATGAATTAGAATTGCTCGACGACGTACGTATAATTACTGTATAAGTTATTTCTAGTGGATATAAATTAATTTAACTCATTAGTTTATTTATTAATTATTTGTTTCTTTTAATAGCAAAATAACACAGGCAACGATCCATCTCACACTCAACGTTGGAGTAGTTTGGATTTTACACGCGGTTCATTTGGTCCGGACGATTGTGTGAATGACATAGTAGAATTAAAATTTGATAAACCCGTTCCTATAAAGGAAAATGTAAAGTACGCCATTAGATTGAGAAACCGTGGCGGACGAACAAGTAATGGCGACGGCGGCCTAAGCGTCGTTAAAGGACCGGATGGAACAACTTTCACATTTACAGCTTGTTCTTTGAGTTTTAATGGTATATATTTTAATAAATTATATTCTCAAAATTTAAAAAGAACGTACGCTAATGTGTTTCATCTATGTAGGTACAACACAAACAAGAGGACAAATCCCACACATACTATATTATTCAAACCCTCAAGATTCTGATGGACAATACACGAGTAAGGCGATGGCTGAAGTACAAGCGAGAAAATGTACTCTTTCTATGACAGCAACAATCATTCAACGGTCCAATGAAATTTTTGCACTAGCAAGAGAAAAAGCGGAAGAAGTGGTAGCCACTGAAGTTTTAGGGAATGCGACATTTGTAACAACTCTTTTGCCCTTGCTTATGGCGCATATCAGTCCACTAGCTACATCGGATCCAAGAGTAAAGATTATTATTTTTACGTATTGTTGTTTATGGGGTCATTCAATGACAAGTCGATCATTTCTTGCTTTTCGAATTTTGCTAATCTTGCTAAAACATAGATCGAGTTGAATTTTTAAATTTTAATCTAAAAGATTTGGCCTATTGTGATGACCTAAAGTATTTTGCACGTATAACTTGCATAACGAATGTTTCTGTTTTAGAGCGGCGTACAAGTTCTAACTCTAATACAGGAAATGCTTCCTCACGTTGCTGCATTAAACTTGTTATCCTCGATGGGATCGTCTCAAGTGTCTCAAGACAGCAGCGAAGTTCAGTCCCACGTATCTCCGCCCATTACCACCAGTCATCACTACACGTGGTTGGAAAGTGAGCATCCTTATAAACCTGCCACGGTGTCCCATTACAAAGTCTCTTTCCCGGATACAGTCAAATGGATATCCATCGAATTCACCCCAGAATGTGGCACCGCTCAGCCGGAGGATTATTTGCAACTATACATTCCAAACATAATCTCGAACACTTTATCGGGGTAAATAGCGTTAACTTACATTGTGTAAAAATGTTTGAACGAAGATACATTAGCATGTAATTATTTGTACTTTTAGAACACCTGCGAACGCAACAACAGATGATCCACCTTTGCATTGGCCAGTATTGCACAAAATGAGCAACGTCCAAAGCCAATGGCCCCAAAACGCGGTCATATTACCAGGTAGGAGAAATCACATCAAATGATTTCGTATTTCTAAAATCAGGGAAATGTGTGAATATTATTATAGACAATTAATATATATATATATATATATATATATAATATTATCATTATATTATTATTATTATTATATATATATATATATATATATATATATATAATATAATATTATTATTACACATAAATCAATGTATTCATTATTTCAGGTAATGAAGTGATATTCTCATTGGAAACTGCTTCGGATTATATGAAGAATGAAGGAGCAATCACCTACGGGTTTAAATGTCTGGTTATCGGATACGACTGGATATCGTCCGGGAATGGGTTGAAAAATTTGGAAACTGAATTATCATTCCTTGGTGGAGCTTGTGCTGCAAGTCTTATGAAGAAGAACCTTGCATTGCCAACTGTGTCTAGTACGTATCATTGTTGCTGAATAGGTATTCGGTATGCTTATCATACGGGTGTCCTTGTCGTGTACTCTGAAATACCGATGACGTGAAAAATCAATTGCCCATGCACCCCCAAAATTAATAGCGGCTATTTCGAGAACTATAGTGGATCACGTTCACTAAAACAAAGAACATAGAATCGAATATTATTATTTATTATTTATATATATATATATATATATATATATATATATATATTATTATTATTATTTATATCATTTGAATTTTCAACAATGAGTCCCAAGATCTGATGTTATAACGTTAGACCAATCAGCGTGGAATTTCTTTCAAGAAACTGGTTACAATTATGTTTTCATGTTTTGTTAAGTAGATAATGGGGCGAGGAAGTCATAAAGATGTCTGTAAAATATATTCTACCGTAGAATGTTTTCCCATGAAATGTTTTTATAATATAAGATAGGAAAAGCATCTATCTTGCAAATTATATCTACTATGAACGTGTATTTAATGCGACTGTCTCTGTCTTCTCAGATGAAGAAGTTGAAGAGGATTCGGAGTCGATGCAGGAGACCGCAGAGAGGATTTTCTCAGTGCATTCAACTCTACTTGGACGAGGATTCGCCCTGTCGTCACCTCCTACCGTCACCCAGGCACTCGACGGCGTTCTTCCGTTCAGGTGAGTACTGAATTGTTCTGCCTTGCTTCTGCACAATCGTTCGTCGGTAATACAGTGGATCTGAGACGGGTCGGAGAACACTGTCCATTACAATATTGAAATTGGAAACGATATCGCTTATCAACAATGGATCTTTTCCATTCAACGAACAAAACTTTTCCGAAGTAATAACAGTAGAAGTATCTGTCTCTTCTTAGAACCACTTTCATCGCAACTCTATCGGGAATGGGTTAAATAGCCGGTTAAAAATGAATTGCCAGTTACATAACTGTGTTACTGAAAGGCGATTTATATCGTGGTGTATAACTCGTTCCATAAAATGTAGGCGTGAGTCGGGTATAGAAAGCTTGAATATCTTCGATGAAAGTAATTCAATTCAAGGGGAGGACGAATTGAAACAATGGGGTGAATCGGTCATCCAGGATGACTCAAATAAATTAGAAACGAAGTTCCTAGTACTTTCCGTCGATTTTGCGACTTACCCATGTTTTATTATACCTCTACACGTGGCTAGCTGAAAAGGGATCACGGATAATCTTGGTACAGATCATCTTCCTGTACCTAAACCGTCCGTTGACGGTTAGTTAGTATTAGTTATTAATAGCTTTTCGTTAAGGGCTATCTCCTTCTTTATTACTGATTGCATAGGCGTCGCTTTGTTCCTTCCGAATTCAAAAAAAGAACGCTTCAAGAAAGCTTAAATATCTTTGATGAAAGTAATTCAATTCGAGGGGAGGATGAATTGAAACAATAGGGTGAATCGGTCATCCAGGGTGACACAAATAAATTAGAAACGAAATTCCTAGTCTTTTCCGTCGATTTTGCGACTTACCCATGTTTTACCATGCCTCTACACGTGGCTAGCTGAAAAGGGATCACGGATAATCTTGGTACAGATGATCTTCCTGTACCTAAACCGTCGACGAAAGGCTATCTCCTTCTCTATTACTGATTGCATAGGCGTCGCTTTGTTCCTTCCGAATTCAAAAAAAGAACGCTTCAAGAAAGCTTAAATATCTTCGATGAAAGTAATTCAATTCGAGGGGAGGACAAATTGAAACAATGGGGTGAATCGGTCATCTAGGGTGACACAAATAAATTAGAAACGAAATTCCTAGTCTTTTCCGTCGATTTTGCGACTTACCCATGTTTTACCATGCCTCTACACGTGGCTAGCTGAAAAGGGATCACGGATAATCTTGGTACAGATCATCTTCCTGTACCTAAACCGTCCGTTGACGGTTAGTTAGTATTAGTTATTAATAGCTTTTCGTTAAGGGCTATCTCCTTCTTTATTACTGATTGCATAGGCGTCGCTTCGTTCCTTCCGAATTCAAAAAAAGAACGCTTCGTCCGACAAGACCATTTTCGATGGAACATCGTGTACAATCGGATGACACGCTGATCAAACGGTCTTCCATAACCGCTGTTGGAGCGACCGAAAATGATTATTGATCGTTGCGACAGGGTCGTCTTGCGGGCTTTGACGTAATTATCCCTTGTATTGCACAAACAAAGGAAGGAGCGGGGTAGAATATTCGTCGAGTGATCGAATCGTGTCGTTCTATGCGCATCTCAGCTTCTTTATTTTCTCTGTCACTTTCACTCGCGCACACGCATTCTCTCTCGTTCTCGTTTCCTCTTTCGCTCCGGTTCTGGCGATCGACGGTCGCCGCGACCCGATCGACGTAGAACAAATTATACAATCGGCTGTCGTTTATATATCACAGTCTCACGATAAATTACAACTAAACCGTCCTTAGAAAATCGAATTCGCGCGCGCGCGCGGTGCTGCATGATGATTGCGTGCGCGGGCCCACATGCTCCCGCGGGGCCCGAGTTTCTTCTCGCGGGCCGCCGTTAATCGGTCGCGCCTCGACGCCTCCCAAGGCCACCGGGCTCCGGAGGTCGTCAAACAACCTGAAAAGGCTCCGAGGTGAGCGATTCCTGCTCCGGCTGCTCCGGACCGCGAAACCGAAACAACGCCGCCGCGAGTCTCGGCGCGCGAAGTCCGCATCAATAATGCATTGCTCGCACGTGCACAGAGATAGCTGCTGGCTCCCGGGATAGAGCCTGCATGCCGCGATCGTTGCATTCCGCTTTCGGATAACGTGTCGCATCAGCTGTGTCCGTCTTCTTCGAATTCCCCGCGGGAAATACCTGTCTCCTAGAACAGCGCGACTCGCGGATCATCGCTCGAGTGCTCGGTAATCATCGGAACCTTGAGATGCTTAGGTTTGTAATAGCGCTCCGGATGTCGCAGTGAATTTACGCTCGCTTTATCGGCCGACCCGTTACGAGATCAGAGGGGGTTGGGAGGGGGTGGAGGGGTACGCGAGTCGAACCGATAACGTCCGCAGAGGTCCGTCCCCCGTGTTCGTCAATATCGGATACTGATCGCAACTGATAACAATAACAACAATTCATCGGCGATGACGCAAGCTCGTAAATAAACGTTTCGCAGTGACAAAAAGAAAACGATACAAACGAACCAACGATCCCGCGGATTAGGGTTAGGCGGTTCGCGCGCGGGGGTCGCGCATTCCTCGCCGAGCGAAAAATCCGTTCGAGGATGCTCTCGCAGAATTTGACGTTGTGTCGCCGGCCCTCCGGCTCGGCCCTTAGAACTACACAGCTTCGTACGTCTCATCGATTCATTTCATATCCGTATTGTCAAGGAATGTCAGGTAATATTTTTATTGTGTTACAAGCACAGTGAGAAACGCGATCAATTCTGAGAGAGGGTGTTACAACAGTGGTTCACGGTGTTCTCGTTTATCAGCGTTCGTTCACCTTTCCACCTCGTTCTTGGACGTCCTTTCGCGTCGAGCGTACACACGAACTCGCGTTTCTTATAGGAATGGCACTGCTTCTTCAGCGAAGGTCCCCGGCGGACCGAAAGAATTCCGCACCCTCGCTAAATTCGATCGAACAGTTACACGTTAGTTTCCACTCGGAGACCCGGTAGAACGTTGCCGCGTTCACCGACGCAGAAAAACATGAAATCCCGTCGACGAGTCTCTCCCACGAATCAATCGATTCAGAACTTTCCCCGCTGACTCTTCTTCTTTCTTGATCGCCGCAGTCGTCGCTCGGGTGGGAACCTCCGTCCCTCGAAAGCTACTTAAACGATAAACTTAAACTAAGATCGCGGGCCGATTATCCGCGGGACACCTTCGTCCAGTAGGGGGGAGTGGGGGGACGCTCTTAATCGTCAAGAGGAACGTGCGGACATCGTGTCGTGTCCGCGCCGGCATAATCGGCGGCCGCGTCTGATATGTGAATGGAAGCTTACGAACTGGCTTGTACTAAAAGGATTAGTCGGTTAAATTGAAAACAATAGGATTCCAAGATCTCCCGCTCTATTCGTTCCCAAGACGCGCGACTTATTGTTAAATAGTACGTGAAAAATGTCGAGGAACCACCGCGTTGGTACGAGCTCGTCGGCGAGCTTTTCCGATCGAGGAGGTCGCACGGCTGGTCGAACAACAACGAAAGCGTCTTCGCACTTCTCTCGGTAACACCGAGTACGTAAACCGCGTGCGGCGGTGTGAGACGCCGTTCAGAGCTTGTACACGCGGAATCGGCTCGGGCTGTCCGTCCACTCGAGTTCTTCGTCGTCTCGCGGTGCCGCGGCTGCGATCGAGCCGCGCGACGGCTCTCGTTACAACTCGGTCGTCAACGGTTCCGCCTTCTCGACGATCACGTGGAACTCGGTCTCCCTGTAGAGCCTGCCGTCGGGCACCACCATGGTTATCCGGCTGTCGACCGGCGCGTTCGACGCGGCCGTGTCCCTGCCGATCACCCCGTTCTTCTTCGAGACGACGTCGGGCGCGTTCGTCGGCACGCTGATCCATTTCTTCCGGCTGTTCCGACGGCGCCTCCTGCAGCACCAGACGATCAGACAGGTCAGCAGGATCAGTAGGACTAGGAGGCCCGCGATCCCGATCGCGAGCATCATCACCGACCCGCCCAGGGAACAATGACGGGTCTCGTAGTCGACGAAGCTGGTCGGGACGCCGTCCACCTCGCCGTCCGTGCACAGAAACGTCTCGGGCGTCTCGCTGATCGAGTCCTGGCTCGAGAACGTGGTGGGCGTCAGCACGGAGTTCTGTCTGGTGTAGAGCCTCGAGTAAACGTTCGTGTAATTGAGAATGTTGTTCTTCCAAACGGGCAGCATCTGACAGTCGCACGGCTGATCGACCAGGAGGTTGTCGAGCTCCAGGCGGAAGCTGGCCCGGTCGAACATCATCGAGCCCTCCTCGAAATTCACCACGCTGTTATTCTTGAAGATTAGATCGTGCAGGCTCGCCGGCGGGGAGCCGGACGGCGTTCTCGCTTCGGGGTCGGCTCGGATACCGAGGAACGCCCCGATGGCCAGACTGCCGAACGTGTTGTTCTTGAGGATGACCGCACCGCGCGCGGTCACGTCGAAAGCCTCGCTCTCCAGGCTGTCGACCAGACAGTTCTGGATGGCTACCGTTTGCGGGCTTCGCACGATGAACGCGTCGCTTCGCACCGTGCCCATTTTCACGCCGTCCAGCATGAACTTGTGATAGACTTCGATGTCGTTCATCGTTCTACTCGGCACCTGATCGCCGAAACTGCCGCCGATCACGTGCAGGTAGCCGACGTCGAACTTCTTGAACGCTTGCGCCTCCATGCTGTCGATCCGGCAGTTCTCCAGCCGCAGCGTTTCCGTTTGCACGAGGTTCGCGAACGAGAACGCGCTCAACTGGCCGATCCTCACGTTCTCGAAGCTAATCGCCTCGACGTCCCCGCGGAACACGAAGCTCGGCATCGTGTCGATGCTGCTGTTTCTCACGGTGATCCGGGTCCGGGTCCGGGCGCTGTGCGACGAGAGCTCGAAGCTCTGCTTGACCAGGCTCAGGTTCGCCACGTTCACCAGGTCCACCGAGCGCAGCCCCGTCATCGACGCCAGGCTCGAGTTCGCCAGGATCACGGACGAACAGTTGCTCACCACTATTCTGCTCGTATGCGGGCTCAGCCTTCTGTCCCCGTCCGTGGTCAACACAAGCTCCTGAAATCAAACGAGAGCACCGGTCGTCAGTCGTCCCGTTTCACAGATATCCCCCGTTCCCGGTCTTTACGCCGCGAGTTTTGCAATATTCTTGTTCGGGGAAAAATCGTGTTTACCGTGCGAAACTGTTTATCTTCCCGCGAGGCGATATTAATTCGCCGGTCGAGGTACATTTCCCCGTCGAACGCCGCCGTTTCCCGCGGAAATATTACGGATCGGGAGCGGCGAACGGAGTTAGTTCCGACTCGTGGAAATTATAATCTGTGCTCAAACATCCCCCTAACTTTTCCTATTGCCGGGAATTGAATTTATGCCGGAAGGCGACGATTCGAAGACGCGAAGGGAATCGGAGGACAGGCATTGCCGGCATGTAAACAAGTTCGATATGAGTTTCCGACGGAAGCGTGTCGGGTCCCGCGAGCATTTTCAAGAGTGTACTGCACTCGTCTGTTCGCTGGAAACTTCCCGTTCCCTTTCGTTTATAATCGAATTGCTGCAGCGCGCGGCGCTCCTTTAATAAGAATAAACCGTCGTCGCGCGTTCGGGGATCCTCGCAAACGCGGAATCGCAAAGTCATCCGCTGGCACGAACTACGGGGACGCTTATTCGGCCGATCCGAGTAGTCAACTCAGGGACAGTCCGGAAGTTAAATTGTACGGTGGATAAGTTCAGCGTGGAACGTGACGGCTCGTAAGTGTCGCGAGGTCGACACCTCGGTGCAAGCCGCGGACCAGTTTCGCTGAAAAATGACGCTCGCTCGCACCGGCGTCGCGACGTTGATAAAAGCGATGAAAACTGGCGCGGGGCCGCGCGTGCCTACGATATCGCCGATTAACCAGGTCGATGCTGTTATCTGAAGCATTTGCGAAACTATTCCACGACGGGTCACTTCCTAGTTCCATCGGGAACCGTCCGCGGAAAATCCGCAGCTGTTAACGAGACCCGGTCACGAAGTAGTCGGCGCTTTTTCGCCGACGGTAATCGCTGCGTTTCGATAAGCAACCGTGCAATTTTCGAGCGTTCGCCGACACGTGTTCCCGGCGTTAAGACCGCGTTTACAAAATGCCGCGGAGTCGTCGATTCTTTATCAATTCTTCTGATTTCCCGCCCTTTGAAAAGAGGCGCTCGCGAGAGGAGGCGGTTGCGAGGAAGAGGGTCGACGATTTTTACGGCTAACTCAGCTGCGGATGCGCTGCTTGCGACCAGCTGTCCGCTCGTCCTCTCCGACGCGTCTTTATTAATTCATTGGTTGCAGCTCGACTGCTCGACTGCACCTGGTACTTCGAGTTCGCCTTGTTCGTTAAACAATCGATGACAAGAGACAAGGTCCGCGCGTACACGTCGAGCCAAGTTCCGGCAGGTTTCGTTCGGCACGCACGCCTCGCGCTCGGACGCGAGATTATCGCGACTTTCTTGCTAACAAAGGTCCCGATAACGAGTCGCTTCTCGGTAATCTGCGTCACGTTCGATTTCCTCGATGTCGGGTGATTCATTGGAGATCAACCGCCGCGACACGACCGCGTTATCGCCCGATCGTACGGACAACAGAGATTTTGCACTTTACCCGGCTCTTGAAAGATGACCGCGCGTCCCGTGTTGTCGCTATGGTAAAATGCTTTCTAATTGGAGCTGTTCCCTTCGTTGCGCTATAACTTTTGTTATAGTCGTGCTTAAATAAATCGCGACGCACGTAAAATACGCGCGGCGTAAAAGCTAGCAAGACCATTCTTACTTTTTCATTTTTAACAACTGTTTGAATATAAAGCTATTTAATCATGTAAAAACTACTTGGACAAATGGTGTAGCAATGTTCAGCGGCGCCTCAGGGTCGCCATTCGAGAGGGCAAATGGTTAATTCTCCGCTGTTACACCGAATCAAAATGACCCACTTTCTTTTTGAAAAAGTGATATTAACAATTTATTCAATATATCTAGAAGCGAGATATCGAGTTCTAATAAAGAAAGCGATGCTCGAGAACGTTCAAATTATGTTCGGAAATTTTTGGGTCTTTATCAATAGTATTGTTAATCTTTTGGCGACAGTCGTTTGGAAATTACGCGAAGCACGTGCTTCGCACAGGAAGCGTAACAGCGAAGGGTTAATTAATCGTAAGACTTTGAACATGGAAAACAGTCGACGACATCGTGCTTCCACCGATGAAAAATAAATCGCGACGCACGTAAAATACGCGCGGTGTAAAAGCTGGCAAGACTGTTTAGTATAATATATCAGGACGATAAATCATCTGTTAAATGACCGTTATCATATCGCAGCCGAACAGTTTCGTTTCCTCGACTTCTCTTACCTCGCCGTCGCCATTTCGCGTGTAACGGCGAGTCGTAGAACGATCCTCTACGCATTGGCACGACGATCACGAACCGCTCGGTGGCCGAGGAAAATGAAAAAGGGAGCTCGGAATGTTTTCCGATAGCGGTGTCTACCTTCTAATTGCTTCATTGCAATTTCGTTCGAAATAATCTAGGAAATTGCGCCGCATTCGCGCAATCGCCACCCCCTACCCCCCTCCCGAGAGGGACGCGTTAATCGATTTCTATTCCACGGCTACGCGCCGTGTTATCTGAGATCGCTCGTACTTTGTTATCAACTATCTTCTAGTCCGGCATTAATATCAAGTTCTTGCTCGCGTTTCGAGAACGGCGCTGGGCAGAATCCGATGAAACACTAGCTTCGGCGCCGGGCTCCGTGCACTAACGAGCGTTTCCTTTTTATCCAGCTCTCGTTCTCCTCAACTTTTATTCCTCTGTCGCGCGCGGGCCCGGCCGCACGCGGTGTTCTTTTCGCTGTAGCCGGGCGCTCTCTTACGCGCCGTCTCCGCGATTTGAAGGTTCCCAGTCATGAATAAATGAATAACAAATGCCAGCTTTCGTAGACTTGGGAAAACAGGGCCGGGGGAAATTCGGCGAAATTCGAGTTCCCCCCCGCTTTTGAACGTCGTAGCCGAGAAACGCTCCCGTTGTCGGCTGCTTATCGCGCGGCCCGTATTATCTGAAACGCGACGCACGATTTTTACAAAACGACGGCGCGTGTATCCGAGAATATCTCGTCGCGGGGAATCATATCCGGCCGTGGTCGTTCGAAAATTCGTTTCGAATCCAGGAGCGGAGGCAACAGGAGGGTCGGCGAATCCCGTTTCTCCGCGAGATGTAGACCACCTTTCTGAACTGGCCCGCACGCGGGATGTAGCGAACCGGAGCACAGCTTTTTTTGTGCTCGCGACGGAATAATCTGCTCGGATTTTGGCAGCTTGAAAAAGAACAGGCGCGCACAGGGACGCGGCAGGACGGCCGCGATTAGCGTTCATTCTTCGGCGACGGAGCGCACGAAGCGCAAACATTAGCGCTGGGTAATCATAACGGCCGCGCGGGAAGGGTTGAAGCCCGGTGAATAGGTGAAAGAGGAAACGGACGAAAATAAAGGGACCAAGAGCGGCCCTTTTTCTCAGGTACCCACGGCGCTTCACCGTCTTGCGATCGGCCGTCGGTCTGTGCCACCCCCGCTCTCGGCCCGTTCCCAGCCCTGTCCGACCTTTGTTCGCGTCTCATTGTTCCGTACCAATTCCCGACGCACAATTCCGTGGGACGCGGGGAACAGAACGTTGTACCGCCGGCCGCCGAACACGGGGCTGTCCGGCGTAACGCGCGGCTCGTTTTTCACCCGCGGAACAATCGTCACCGGCGGAACAACCGTAAGCGTTTCCGCTCGCCTTCGCGGGGGGAACTTCATTAAAGTTCGACGAACGCGTAATATCGGAATATTCGCGAACGCGATTCCCGGATAAGAGAGCGCGCGGGTGTGGGTGCCGCCACGGGAGTCTGAATTTTATTTCGCGGCAGCCTCGCGTCGCGCAGTCTCTCCGGGGAGAAGCGGCGGCGGGAAAAGCGGGGCTGACAGCGTCGGGCCTGGGCGGGCCGGACCGAGGGAAACACAACGAAGACGCGATATTCCGTTTTAACGGCTCGCTTTTATTCGGCCCCTCGCGTAACCCTCCGCGCGCAGTTCTCCGCGGCGGGTAAGGCTTGCTTCACACTGGAAACAAGTTTCCATTTAGAATCTCATTCCGGGATCTTTCTTTCGTGTACTCGTCGGGAAGGCCGAGCAATTAGGGCGACGAATGCTTTGTCATCTGTTAGCGGCGTAAATGAAAATCTGCTGGCGGAAAGCCAAAACGTCCCGCGTCAGCGACAACGAACAACGCGGACCGAGGCGGGGGAGAAAAAAAGTTTGATCCTCCGTTAGGCGCGTACTAAACAAAAAAAATGTTCATGGTCGCGTTGTCATAGTTTAACTCTTTGCGCTCGAGTGGTGACTCGGAGGCGCTATACTATTAAATTGCTATACTATTTATATATATATAAAGTATTATATGATATATAAGTAGTATAATATATAGTAGTAGTATAATATATAAGTAGTATATATATATATACTATTATATATAAAATTGCTATACTATTTTTCTAAATAATTGTAACAGCATCAGATTAATTCATATGTAAAAAAAAAGCTGTTAAAATTGCAAGTATTCTACGTGCCAATAGGCTCAATTTCATACGAATAAATCGTACTGAATTATCCAAAATGGAAATACTGTAGATCAGAAAACATGTTTTGGATTTCGAATTAAAATAGCTCCGACGGCAAAGGGTTAACACGTAGACGTCCGCTGCGACGCGTCTCTGTCACAGCTTCGTTACTGATCAAAAAGGCGCGTCGAAAGAAGGAATTATTTATTTTTCTTCAAACATCGACGCCTGCCAACAGATTTCTTCGAGATAGGCTTGACGTGTTAAATTCGCGACACGTGCACGTGTACAATCTCAGTTTTCCTCTTTGATGGTCGTTCTAAGTATGGTCGACGTTTCTTTTTTTATCAGATGTCTAAAAATATTCACGAATTCATATATTATTATATTCATATATATTCATATATATTCATTCAATATATATTCATATATTATTAATTCATATATTATCGATCGCGATCGTCGCTCCGCTGTGAATCGACCTTAAGCCATATTCCTCCGCGGCGCGTGTAACTCCGTCGAGCGTGCGACGACGCCTGGCGTATGCATGTATGCATTCTCTGCATCCGTTCTCGCGATCCTGAAGCCGAAGGAAGAGGGAACCGCGTGCGCGACTCCTGCGCGCCGGGGGAACGTTTCCTGATTACTCGGATCGACGGTGATCCCCTCGGGGATCGAGCGCAGCTTCTTCGTCTTCCTTCGAGCGAGCGCCCGGGCCCGCTGAATTATTATTTTCTCCTTCGATCGGATCCTCCTCGTCGCATGATCGGAGCCGGGGAGGCGTCGAAGCGCGTCGACGGCTGCGAGAACAATTGCTCGAGCCGCCGCCGCCCGAAATGAAAGTGAAAATGTAATCGACGTAATGGCGGATTAAGCGGCGGTCCTGCGTCCCCGTCGGCGGACGCGGCTGGGCCGAGGGCGGAGCGACGACCAGACACTTTTTACGATCTATAAAGGATTTATGCGAAACAATTTCCTTCGCGGGGAACTCCGCTCCTCGGCATTGTCTCGCATCTCGTCGACTGCCGGCTGCATTTTTCATCCGAGCTTTTTCATTCCGGACGGAAATTCCTGTTGATTCCGCGCACCTGAACTTCGCCGGCAGATCGGCATTAAACCCTTTGCGTTCGAAGCTGTTTTAACTTGGAAACTATGGCGCTTCGTCCAACCAATGGTACTTTGGTTTTTCTATCAGTTTCGTGTCGCATGGATATAAGATTGACCGACCGAATTACTTGCTGGCACGTACTTTTTCATTTTTAATAATTGTTTGAATATAATGCAATTTGATCATGTTAAAACTACTTGGACAAATGGTGTAGGAATTTTCAACGGCGCCCCAGGGTCACCATTCGAGGGCAAATGGTTGATCCTCCGCTGTTACACCGAATCAAAATGGCCCACTTTTTTTTCAAAAAAGTGGTATTAACAATTTATTGAACATATCTGGAAGCGAGATATCGAGTTCTAATAAAGAAAACGATGCTCGAGAATGTCCAAATTATATCCGGAAATTTTTTGATCTCTATCAATAGTATCGATAATTTTTTGGCGACAGTCGTTTGGAAATTACGCGAAGCACGTGCTTCGCACAGGAAGCTTAACAGCGAAGGGTTAATTAATTGTAAGACTTTGGACATGGAGAACAGTTGACAAGTGAGTCGCGCTGAGCCGCGAGAGCGACCGCGAAGTAATTAGAAATTACGAAACAAGCGTTACGATGTAATTACGATGTAACAGGGTCGCATTTGTTCGTAACGCCGAATCCATTTACGCTCGCGTCGTCTTCGAGTTTCATTGGCTCTCGGCAAAGTCGCTGCCGAAATGGCTCGTTGTCCCAAGAATCGACGTTTCCCGGTCGCAAAACGGTCGTTTCGTTCTACGGCCTCGGCGTGTGCTGGCGCCGGTTTCTGCGCATTGAGTTTCCATTTTCCCAAGAATTTTCATAACCGAAGCAGCTTCTCGTTCGCCGAACGACTGCTTACAGCTGTTACTTTTACACGAGCGAGCGCAGCCTCCGACCTGTTCTTTGTTTCGTCCTTTCGTGCCTCGCCTCGCCTCGTCGCGCCTCGTTACATGGAAAGCGGACGACGAGTTTAAGCCTGGTATTCGCTAAAAGGTTGCCTTTAATTATTTACGAGCCAGTCAATTATTCACCGGCCGTCGGGGCGCTTAACAACTCTGCACCCCCGCGCGCGCGCCGCGCCACCCGAGCCTCTCCGCCCGTGGCTTTTTCTCGCGCGCGATATCGCTTCTGATCTCGAGGCGGAACGGTCGCCGATGCGCGGACATTCTTCCGTCCGGGACGATCTCTTAACACGAGCGCCTCTCGCTCGCGCGCTGTTTCGCAAGATTACGAGCGCGGGCGATAACGCGGCGGTAATGATTTTACGTATCTCTCTCGCGGCGGAAGAGGATGACAGGTCGCGGATAATGGGTCCGAGTAAGTGGCTCCAAGGCGAGGAAATGGAAAAGTGGCGAAGAAAATGGAAGAGGAAGAAAGAGAGAGAGAGAGAAAGAGTACGTGTGTGAGAGAAGGAGTCCGACCGAGACGTCCACTCTCGATATATTCGCAGTCACGAGTTGACGGCGCGACAAATTGGCTGAGCGTGTTCGTGAAACGCCGGCTCTATTATGCGAAATCCACGATAGAACTCGCACGGGCCCGCTATGCATTATAGAACTTCCCGCCTCTTTCTCTTGCTCTCTCGCTTCTCCCGCCGCTCTGCTTATCTTTCTTCCCTACCGCGGATGCTGGCTCTAGGTTTTCCAGAAACGAGTTTTCATGGAATATATTGTGCCTTTCTTCGAGCGTCCTCTCTTCTCGGCCCCGCTTCTCCACCATCGCCGTCTTCCCATTAGAACTGGACGGACATCGCGAAACCTTGCACCCTTTATTCATCATTCATCCGTCGCCTCGAATTTCTCGCCGTAATTGGCAATTAGCTATTAGCGCCGCGTTAGGCTTCGGGCTAAGGCGGGTTCAACGGTCTCTCAAAGAAAACGTCCGAGAGCGGACCACCGCCTCGGGGGGCTGAAACAGTCGAGCCCCTCGGTCCTTCTTCGGCGCTTTGTTTCCACACCGGCTCGAACTTTTATACGGACGACACACGATCATCTCGGCCGCGGAATCGTCGTCGTTATCCGCGCGAGTTCTCGGCCGACCGATCGGAACGATCGAAACGACCGGCGTCCTTGGGGTCGTTGTTGTCAACTCGGTTACACAGTTTCGCAGAATCCGGGAGCCGCGGGCGATCATCGATACGGACACTCGATCCGCGGCTTATCCAACACGAGACCCCGACGACCACTTCCGTTATCCGCGCACGCGACACGCGGCGCCTACGCGGTGTCGCGAGAGAGCACGCGTCTCGAACGGATTTCTCGCCGGTTCGGACAGGAAACGTAAATTTCGCTCGATGAGCGAGAGAGAGCCTCCTTTGCGGGCCGGCGAAAATAAACACGAGCGGGGCAGAAACCTGTGTCCGTAAATACCGCGCCCGCGCAATTTATGCGGATCCCCGATGGTTACGTGATCTCTAATCGATGCCCGCTCTCCGGGTCGAAGCTCGCTGATCCGACCTGATATCGGTGATACGATCTCGGTCTTTTGGTCGTCGGAGAGCCCGTCCGATCGTGCTGGCAAAGATGGCGACCACCAGGAAACGCCGGGATCCGACCGCGCCGATTGGTTTCCACCGCGTAACCGCTGCTCGCGCTTACTTCCCGCGGTCATTTCGTCACGGGCCGCAGTTTTACGGATCGAGTTTATGGCATTGTGCGGGCCGTGGTGTACACACCGTGTGTGGCGCAACGGCGGACCCCGTCTCCGCCCGGGACAAAGAACGTTCTATCTCGACCGCGTTAACACGCCTCCCAAGGCTGCCCGATAAACACACCGACGAATTCACCGGCTACCGGTGGTAATGGATGATCCTGTTTCGGAACGAGACCCGCTTCCGATAAAGTTCGAATTACGCTGACCCGAATAATTCCGGGGGTGGGGCCGGGGGGATGAAGCTGTTTGATTACACGCCGGCTTTCCATAAGCGAGAGTTCGTTAAATCTGCTGAGTCCTCTTTCAACGGCCCCAGCCAACTCCCCCTCGCATACGCGATGAGTCCTAGGATCGGCATGAAACTGTTCGGCGTTTACGTCCGACGATCGTGCCGATTAATTCCGGGCACGTCGAACCTCGTTTTCAGTTCGATCTCTTTCTGTCCCGATGTATTCCCGCGTGCGCCACGAGCGAATCGAACCGCCGCGGACGGGGCTTCTTCGGGAATCCTGTCGGACGCACAGTTCATTCTTTTCGCACGGCTGCCTGGATTCTCGATTATCCTTATCCTCGCCGTTATCTTGGACTTTATCGCTGGCCAAAAATTCGGACCGTGAACGTGTCCTCGACCGTCGCGTGACTGCATCCGTGGCTCGGTTTAAACTGCGAATTTTGCTGTGAATACAGATCCGGATTGCGACGGTTTTCTAAGGACTGTCGGCGGTATAGGGTATAAAATATAATATATAGTATATAGTATAATATATATATATATATATAATATAATATAATAATATATAATATATATAATAATATATATAATATATAATATAATATATATAATATAATATAGGGTATATAATATTAAAACTATGCTTATCGAATAAGACGCATTAAACTTTTTCTATTCTTCTGCTTTGTTTATTTCTCGATTGAAAAATCCAATATGCGTTACTCGATGGATATAACGTGAATTCTGCTCGAGATCGAACCGAAAGGCACAGCAATTGGTCACAACCCACGACCGGTTCTCGATTATCACCTAAGAGGCGAATACGACCGAGCTCGCCTAGAACGTGGGAACGCCAGGCGAGTCGGCTGGAACAGCAGAAAGGTCGGGAAATTTGGAGGAGAGCGCGGCTGAGAACGATGTTCGCGTTCACATAACCGCGATCCGTCAGGGGTGGCTTTCATTTTTCTCGGCGCATACTATTTTTCCTCGACCGAGGCCGGGGCCGGGGGAGGCCGGAGTTGGGGCCGGTATACCTGTGCCAGTCCGGTATAATAAATATCCGGGAACAGGACGAAGGGAGTCGTGTCAGGCGGCGGGAGAGGTAGCGGGAGGAGGGGCAGACAAGCGGCCTAGCACCTTACCTACCTGCCAGACGATGTCTGGCCTGCGATTTGCGTAAACACGCTCTAATTTATGGAGGCTTTGCCCACCCCTCCCCACCCCGCCGCGGCAGGCTGTATCTCCGCGTGAGCCGGCTGCACCGCCCTCGCAATTTACGCGGGAACCCCTCCGCGGCGGCGGAGATTAAGCTTCTCCCTTGTCTTCCGCTTTTATTTTGACAACCTCTACTTGCGGCTCTCTATTTCTTCGCACCGCGTCTGGCCGCAGTTAATCGGCGGGATGATGGAACGGCGATTGGACGGGGAGGGGGTGGGATGGGTGTCGGCGCACGAGACACGAATAGTCCCCTTTCCGTTAGCCCGACGGTTTGGCCGACGGTTATCCCGTTGGAAATCGTGACGCGGTGTGGTACGTGGTCCGACCGCGGGCTGGATCCACTCGTTATCTTTCCCCGATAATTCGGAGATGGAGGAGAGCGGCCTGCCCGGAACAAAGGAGCTCCGCCGGAGCCTGGGTGTCGCATTGTCCGCGATTTTTCGGGAGATAGAGACGACGGGCCGCGGTTTCTCAATGAATTCGTGGGAAAGAAGGGGAGCGAGGAACGTGCCAGACGGGAGAGAATAGCACGTCGGACGGATCCTGCAGGGGAAGGAAACGGCCGGGGTGAGAGATCCGAGCCGGCGATTGGCCCGAGGTGTATGGCTCTCCTGGGCCACCGGCAAGAAATGAAATCGACGAAACGAAAGGAACCGAGTTAAACGCGATGGGCTATTTCGCGCTCGACCAACCAGGCTACAAGTTTCTCTCCTATCCGGAGGGTGTACGGCGCGCGACGAGATTTAGAACGGCCTACCTTCCTCCCCCCCCCCGTTAAACTAACCCCTATAAATCCCTTCTTTTCGGACAGTTTATTTGTGTTTCGTTCGGCCGGGTCTACCTACCTCCGGACGACGATCGGATGGGTCGCCGAAATAAAAGCGTTTCGTTAGTTACGTTTATGGCTGGACAAAACATACCTCTCCCTCGTTTTTACAGTCGCAGGTCAGCCGGCCATGATGGTCGCAGTTGCACGGCGGATAGTCGCACCTGTTCGTCGAGTTGGTCAGCACGCCCTTCAGCAGGCTACTCGAAAAAAGTCCAAGGATCACGCTTCCCAGCACGAACTCCCGCCAGGCTGCTCCCATTTTGTGCGCCACAACCTCTTCTCGTCTCGTCCCGTCGCGTTCCCTTGCTTTGCCTTTCCTTGCCTTTCCTCCCCCGCGCTTCTTAGTCCCTTCTGCTTCTCACCCCCGTCCCCGACACATTCACACCGAGTCGATGCCAGCTGATTCTACGCCGAGCCGACCGGGACCACGTTGTCCCGGCATGTCTGCGGCTTGGATCCCCCGGCGAATCGAATCACACTGGCCCGACGACCCCACCGCGTGATCCTCTCTATAGGTCGAAACACGATTCGCGCACCACCGTTCACTTGGCACTCGCTGAAAGAGAACAGGTCGTCGTACCGTGTCGCAGCAGACACGTCGCACCGCACTACGTGATCCTGTCGGTCATATTGCCATTCAGGATCACCACACTTTTTCACGATCGGAACCCTCCGAATATGCACCGGTCGTCATCCGAGCCGTTCGCGAAGCGGCCCCTTACTACGACTCCATCCTCGTTATTCCACGGGGTTCTCGTCGTAGCATCCGAACGCTTCCATGGTGTCTCGCGGCGGCGGCGTTCAACATCCCGGCCACCCTCGCCGGATTTCTATTTTCTCGTTCGACGCCGGTCCAGCTGGAAGAACGACAGAAAAATGGTCAGATTCTCCTCGAATCGCTTCCCCGCCGGGGTGCCTACGCCCCAAAAGCGGATTCTAACGATTCCTTTTTCTCCCCGTCGCGTTCCTCCCTTTTTCTCGCGCTCCTCGCGAGAAGAGGAGATTTTTCGTCGACGCGGGCCCGGTTTGATAAATCGACCCGCTACGGCCCGACGTCGTTATCGTCCCGTAATGTATCTCCTCCATACGTAATCGCGAATGTAGCTTCTTCGTCTTCTCTCCTTTTTCTTTTCTTTTTATTTCCGACCGCCTCCCTCCTCCTCCTCCTCCTCGAGCCCGTTCACGGTTTTTCGATTTTTATTCGACGAGACGAGAACGCGGCACGGCGGCGTTCTATCGTTTCCGCGCGACAGCGAATCACTGGCGCGATGGAAAATCCTCCGTGATCTCGTTGCGACGACAACCACGTAATCTCGCGCGACAATAGTGCTCCTTCTGCTCTGTGTACCCTCGCATGACTAATTATGAACGTTTCGCTACGTTCCGTCGCCGTTATCGGCGACGTTGTCGCGCCGCGCGGCTTTATCGGAACCAGGACAACCGACGCGATCTGCGCTCGCTGGTGATTTTCTCGAAATTCTCGCTCGAATAATCACCGCATTCATTTCTTACGCGACGTCTGAATCGTCTTAATAAATCGCGAACGGAGCAGACCTCCGGTAATTTATTCGCACACAGATAGCTCGGTTCGATTGTCTGCTTGTAACATGTTAAGTGCCGTTTGAGCCGTTTCTTTTGAAAGTGGCATAAGTCACTTTGTTTTTAAGTCGATATTTATGTATATAATATAATAATTATATTATTTTATATATATATATATATATATATATATATATATATATATATATAATATTATATAATATAATAATATTATATAATATATATATTTAAGGGTTTGCGTTTTAACGCAAATGCTAACTTTCGAGAAGATTTATTTGTATTTGTTATCTCAGGATACTGATATCTTTCTCAGTATAAATAATTTCGTATAAACATTAAAAAATTACCACTTTTTATTACGGTAAAGTGACTTATGCCACTTTCAAAATAAACGGCTCATTTATTGACTCTAAATTAACAAAACTGAAACTAAAAAGTTAAAATTCGCTGTAGGGAATATTAGACTTAAAAAGATGAATTTCCAAATCTAGTAAAAACTTAGCGTCACACTTGTGTGATCGACGTGGTACTAGAAGTGTTAGACAATAATCTCGGAAAACAATTGTTAGGTTACTGTTTATTAAAATGATCTTCGTAAAGAAGATCGTTTCTACTTTCATAGACATCTTTTATGCCTGTCAACATGTTGTATTAACCCTTTGCACTCGAGTGGCGACTCCGAGGCGACATCAAAAATTGTTATATCACGTTTCAAAATAATTTTGAAAAATGATCAACGAATTTGTTTATATTTAAAAAAACATTACGAGGCGTAACTGTTACTTGAGTACACAAAATTCAACGTTATAAAAGCATAAGATGCAGTAAAAGTTGTATGAAATAAAAATACTACAAGATAGAGAAACTATTCTAGATTTCGAGTTGAAGTTGCTTCGAGTGGAAAGGATTAAAGACACGTATTAGTATGTTTTTTGTATATTTTCGGTCGAAATTCGTATCTCCGTTTGCATGAACCAGTGCTTCATGGGATAATGAGTTTCGATATTGGGAGGATATTGATGGATCAGTTCGCGACGAGGAGTTGGATAAAATCGAATGAAAATTCACAGTGTATTAACCCGCTGCCGTATTTCGACGAGTCCGACTCGTCGTGAAAATTTCTAGTGATAACAATATTGAGGATAAATGTTATTCTGCCCTTGAAAAATTCAATAAAATTCGTATCTCTCGTCATCAATATTTAAGCGTTCGAGCGAATTTAGGCACACGATAAGCATCAATTTTCTTTCACTTCTAAAAAAAATTATTGCATATATATATATATTCGAGTGAATTTAGGCCCACGATAAGCATCAATTTCCTTTCACTTCTAAAAAAAATTATTGTATATATATATAAATATATATATAATACAAATAAATAATAATATATATATATTTATTTGTATTGTATTTATATTGTATATGTATATATATATATATATATATATACACTTCTAAAGAAAATGAAAACTTCCAGTCGAATCGTCAGAAAATGAGTCTCGCACGCATGTGTTAACGTAACCGCGTCCGCGCGTCTATAAAATTTGCAACGGTTACAAGTGGCCAAAGGTCAGCGGTTCGCGTCGGAACGTTTAAGGAGTCGCCAGTTAATTATCGATCTCGTCGAGAAGTATTAAGTAACCACCGGCAGGTAAAACGTTAAGTGTTACCCGGAGCGGGGACCGAGGTCTCGACCCTTTCAAAAACTAATCACCGGGAAGTAATTCGCGTCGGGGTCTCCTTCGAAAGGTTTCAGTCCTTTTCGATCATTTAGCCGGAGCGTCGGAGGCGTCGATTCATGGCTTCTGCTAATTCACCGGTGCGGGTTACACGGTTCGCCGATTGTGCGAGTTGCGGAGACAAGGTGGGAACACGGGAAAAGGTGGCCGGGAACGATCTGCATTACAAAACGAGCACTCTTCCGAGAGGTGTTCCGGCTCGGAACGCAGTTTCCTCGTGTTCCGGGGGACCCGATACAATTCCCAAAGTTAAACACTCGGTCTCTCGGGGGGAAACGAGCGCGGTTTCACGGTTCCCGATCGTTGCCGCGCTGCCCGAAGCGAGCAAGATCGCATTGTTCGTCGCCTCGGAGAACGCGGACGCCCTTCGACGAGACGGCGATCGGCCCTCACGATCGGGATTTTCAAAGTCGGTCGTACGCGTGCATGGAAATACGAGCCGGCGCGGCGCCGGTTAATTGGCATCGCCGAACCGTCGCGTAATTAGGAAGATCAAACTGTCACGGATCCGCGACCGTCGAGTGCCTCTCCGGTGACCCCGTTTCGGCTAGGGTCGCCGGCGAGCGGAGGGCGAAATTTGATTTCGAATGAACGCGAGACGGAACTTTCGGCAGTTTTATGCGCGCCGAAAATTTCCGCGGGACTAATTAGTCGCGAGACAGCGAACCGCGCGGCTATGATGCGGTCATTTTTGGACGACGTTCTGCGGGGGATGCGCGCAAAGTTGCGGTGCTTGTACAGGTTGAATCCCTCGTTAATTATGCCCGCGCGAGATTGCACGGCCGAGCAAATGATTCAATTCGAGACGATTCACACGTTTCAAATTTCAATCCAATGATAATCGCCGCGGCGTCCGTTGACTTTTGACGGTCGCTCCTCTGGCCGCGGTCGAAGAATCTCAACTGCCAAAGGCAACACACCACAAACTCATTTTTCACTGACACTGGCGCGCCCGAAGTTCCTCCTCGCCGGCTCGTTAATTCTGAAATCGACTGCGAAAGGGAAGAAACGAGAGCGCGCTTCCGGCTTCCGTGGAACGCGACGGCCGCACACGTCATCGGCAGCGGCCGCAACGGAATCGCCTCTCCGGCGTCCCTTTTCTTTGGCTCCCTTGTGAAGCGTGCTCCGTTCGTTAAACCGCAATTTCGCGGCGTTCTCCGGCGGCGCGGCGGGTCGCGCGCGAACGCACGTGTCGCAGCCGACGTTTTTGCAGCCGTCGCGTGTCCGACAACGCGGTCGCCTTTAAATATTGCAGTGTTTAACCAACGCGACGCGCGTCGCCGTAAAATAATAAAAAAGAAAGAGAAAAAACGTCGTTCTTTGCCGCGGCGACACCGAGGCCGGAGCATCGATTTACAAGGGCCGCTTTTAGACAACACACTTTCCTTCACGAACTGCCCTGAAAATCCCATCGTACGCCGAAGAAAAGCGATTCACGGGTACACGCTGCGAGCGTCCAAATTGAAATGCTAAACGTGACGACGTTCTTTGTAGGATTTACCGGGACTGAAATTTCCTCCTCTGGCAATTTATTTCGACTTACTGTAGACGGTTTTCGAAGACGCAGAAGAACCTCCGCTATTCGAATAAATGTTTCAATTCGATAGAAAAGCTGAAGAGTCTTTCGGGCGAGATCAAACCCGAGAGAGGTTCAACGGTCGGTCGCATCGGTTTCACGGAAGAAGAAACGTCGTATGACACAAACGATGGCGAACCAACGCGGTGCTTCGGTCGAAATGCATCCATAACGAGCGCGTCTATAATGCTTGTCGCACAGGGATCACGCCTAAATTCGAACTCGACGATGTTCTCGTTTCGAGGGTGCTTATTCGGTAGCATTTGCTGCAGAAACGCGGACGAATTCGCAGCCTGATCGTGACGGAGAGCTGTTATGTGAGACGGCGGTGCGCGCGCGTCCTCTTTTGAAGAACAGTTTATAATTCCGACGAGCGCGTTAGTTGGTCGACGGCGAAACAGGGCAGGAAGCTGGAGAATGCCGAGGATGATTCGACGGGACGAACGACAAAGGAACGTTCCCGGGCGAGACGCGGCCCCGTCGTCGTTTTTAATGAATCGAGTTTCCTTTCGGCGGGACGAACACGGGGCTCAGCGACGAGAAAAAGCGCGTCGATGCTCGTCGTGAAAGGAGCGACGACGCGAATGAAAGTCCGCCCAATTCGAGGGACTCGGGCCGGGAAAGAGGGATTTTTCGTCGCTCTCTTAATTCCTTCCGGTCCTTTCTGCCCGTGGATTCCCGCGGGCTTCGGGCTGCACGGGCCGCCGACGCTTTCGGCGATATCAAAAACACGGCCGGGAACGGTGACCCGTTGATTAATCTAACGAGCGGCTCGAGGAGCGAGTGTCCCGATTGTGTCGTGCTTCGACGAATTAAAAGACTTTAACGCGTCATTACGCCGCTCGACAAGATCTTCGTTAGCTCCTGTCACCGGCGCTAATAAACGTAATTATGTTTACGCGTCGAGGCGCGGCGGAGAACCTGTCCGGACGGGACACACGCGCGGACGCACACTACCACATTCGTCCTCGGCTCATTGACACGGTACCATTAACGAGATGTAATCTGTCCCGTTATTAATTATTTTTGTCGGCCGAGCAAAGGTGTTAGCTGGACATGCTACAGTTAGAAGCCCGATCAACTGGTCCAATATCAGAGTTATCTATTATGCAAATGCTTTTTGCACGTAATCTATGGCAACTCGTGTGCAAAGCGATTCACTGTACGCATTTAACGAAGATTAAACGTGCAACTGCAACCAAGTAATTGTTCTATTATGAGAATAATCGTATCGCCTTTCGTTGAAAATTAGTTTCGCGGACGCGTTGTTTCATTCTTGACGAATGAAAAACGGTGTTTGTTCAGCAACTTTCGAGCCGAGATCGAATGATTTGCGTCACCTAATAGAATGCTCTAGAGAAGCAGAACCTCTTGCCGCCACGAGAGTCAAGTATTATTTAAGAGCCGATTAAGAGGCGATGCCGTTCCTCGGACCAGCGACGCCTTCCATCGTGATTCGGTCTCTTAACATCCGAAGGCATAAGCCGATCATGCGAAGTACTCCACGAACAGCTTGACGCTGTGACTCACGTTCAATTTACATACTTTTACACGAACACTGTGGTATAACGCGGACGAATCGGATCGTATCCAAAAAACCTTCGACGAATTCAAACACGTCGGAAGATTGAAACATTCACAATTTTGGTTAAACTCGCTGCAGAAATCCGGCGTTTTCGATACACAAATTCTAGAATAATAATACGACAATACGAATTCTAGAATAATAATACAATCACGATCGAACAGAGTGCAAACGAGAGAAACGGGAAGAGAAACGTTAAAGCGATAAAACAGAATGAATTCTTAAAGATGATAGAAAATAAAACGATAAAGATCCAGGTGTTCGAAGACACGCGGAAGGCGTTAGGCGATCTAGAAGTTCTGTATAACTAGGACTGTTCCTTTCGGTTCGGCAAGAGTTCTAATCCCCGGATTCGATGGTCCGAAGCGTTTTCAGCGATGTGCTTCCCCGGTTGTCCCGTCGAATCGCCGGGGCCTCGACTTTTCCCCGGAGTCGATCAACACATCGAGGCACAAACGCGGCCAACCGTGAGCGATTAATTGGCCAGCGGCGCGCATCGGCATTGGTTTCTGAACGACACACGACCGGAACAACTGACGAACAAACGAACCGTGACGCGACCGGGGGGGCGGGACGGGGGTGACAACTACGTACATACATACGTAACGAGGAAACCAGAGCCGCGAATCGGCGGACGGGGTGCGATCGCGAGAAAAAGAGAAGAAGTAGACAGGCCGCGCGAGCCGGTCGGAGAAGGAACGAGGAGTAGAGAAAACGTATAGGAATTATTCGAGCGCGTCTAGCAGCGATCGATTAAATATTTCACCCACGGTTGATTTGCATCCGGCTAATGATATTCATAGATTCGGATTCTCCGTCCCAGCCGGCCGATATCCCGCGATTCTCTTCGGCGACGCGCGGCGATCGCCTTCCTATTACAGTAAATTCTCCCTAATTCGCGCTCAGATCGCGCGCAAAAATGGCCAATTTGGGAAGACGAGATACGATTAACACGTTGAATGCCACGGGGGTCACCGGTGACCGACACTTAACTTGGCGGTGACGCCGTGGGTGCCACCGGTGACCGGCGCGCCCAAATTGATAGAAATATATGTAATTTAAAAGAAATGTCAATATCTAAAATTTGGTATTATTACCATGGTCAGTTCAAACAGTGACCCCTGTCGCAATTAACATGTCAAACGTGGTTATATACACTGTAACTTATCTATTGCAGATAATATTTCAACGTTATATGTATCGCATAAAAGAAAATTCATCGCGGCGCCACGGACAATTTCTGTAAAACCGGCGTGGCATTCAACGTGTTAATCGCGGCTCATTTTCGTAGTTGCCGATTGTCAGCGATCATAAATTCCCAATTAATTAATTCCCAATCGGAGAGAATTTCTCAGCCCTCCCCTCACTTGTCGAACACTTCGTCATTTGGTCTACACCGTTTCCGTTAAAACTCAGTGGAACAGCTATTCTATTCTCGATCGAAATCGTCGCGACGATCCTTCCGCAGGCCAGCGTGTAGTCACGGAGAATCGGCGTAATCCGCGGTCGGAATTTATATCATGCTCGGAATTAATCGGGGACCGATAGATTCGTAAACACGCGACGCGTAACGAGTTTACGCAATGCTTCCGATAATTAAACTGCTTATTGTGCATTAATTATAGAATTTTAGGACTGCCTCGATACGCGAGCGCGGCGTAAATTAGAGACGCCGACGATAATCAGTGAGAAGGGTTTTCGCTTTTCGCGATAAGATACGAACGAATTCATCGCGCACCGCGATCGTAGCATTATGCAAAAAAAAAACGTGCAACAAACGTGACGAAGCGTTCGAGCTATGCGCTTTCGAATCGTTCCCAGATTTTTCTTTCACCGGTTTCAGATCAAAACAGTGTGTACAGTTATTCACGCGAGAAATATGTTATCTGTCATCTTGTTCCCCATTCATATCGAGATAAACATTTCGCTCGGCTGTCCACGGTAGACTGAACAGGCAACGACGCGCTCGTTCCGGCGTCTCTGCCGCGGAAGGGTTGAAAGAGAACGGTCCCAGGATCTCGCACCCCGGTTTTCTTTTTTCGTCTTTATTTCGCGACTCGTTATCTCGGCCCCGTAGCCGCGACTTCTGCGAACGGAGAGCGATCGTAATTTCCAGACAGCGATAAGGTTAAACGAGAGAGCTCTTCCGAAGCGAACCCCGATCGGGGTGGGGGGAGGGGGAGACAGGGGGCGAAAGTTCCCCGCGAGGGCGGATTAAGATCGGTTATCCGGGGGACCTCGGCCCGTTAGCTCGCGAGACAACGCTTTTAATCCCGCAATCACGGCCGAGCTTTTGTTTCCGATACGTCCGGAGGCTGGTTAATCGTTTCGAGAGAAAAAACCCGAGCGAGATTTTCCTCGTTGCTCGGCCGAACGGTCCGATTCCTCGGGGGAACGGCGGGCGAGAGTGCGCCGTGATTCTATCGTTTCGAACGGGATGATGGAGCGTCCTGAATTATGTATAGAAACGACCCGGCGAGACTGTGACCGGTTCCGAAAAATGGGATTCTTAGAGATCCCTTTCCCGGGATCGTAATAAGAAAGTGTTGGGCGCTGATATACTGGAAAAGCTTCCTTCCGAGTGTCGGATCTTTTCACTTGTCAACCGTCGAATCGAGATAAGAAGGGCTCGCTCGCCGATATAGAACGAATTAATGTTTCAGCGCGAAAGGTGGAGCAGCGCGAGAGTTGGCCCGGACAGGGCGAACGGAAGTTGTCGTTTATTTTTTCCTCGATAAGAATTCGACGGTTACACTGTCGCAATGTCTGCGGCGAGTTCTCGACGTCGACGAGATCTTTGCTATCCACGATTCTACCGCGTAGGAATTAGTTCATCGGGGCCTATTATCTCGCGACTGTTCCACTTTCCAGGCTCGCAACGATAGTTCCATCATTATCCGAACAGCGTTATCATAGGATGACAATGACACTGAAACCAGCCGAAGCCATCCTCTCGAAATGTACGATCGATTTTCGGAGCCGATCAGAGTCCGATTAACACGGGTCCCATCGCGGCTGATTCAGTCGTCCCGAGCGCATTAGTCCGCGATAAGCGTTGCCAACGATTATCATTGTTCTCCCCGGCTCGACCTACTCCAATTGCCATCGTTCGCGTCGGCAAACAGATTTTCCGCTCGGTCCAATGTTTCTCCAAAATAATCCGAGGAAAAATAACCGGCCAGCCGGACGCCGTCCGATCGCCTCGCGGAGTCGCGAGCCCGCCGTGGAATCACGTTCCCGCACGAACGATCGCGCCCGGTAGTCGATTTAACGGGCCGTCGCTTTTCAACGAGCCCGAACGGGAATAGATGGGGGACGAGAAGAGAAAAGAAGAGACGAGACCAGACGAGACGAGAAGTCGGGGAAGAACGTCGACGACACGCAGGGTTCTCGAATCGGCGAATCGGAAGCGGGATAAACAGAGAAGAGGCTCGTCGCCTGTGCGCCATCGAAAACCGATGCTCGGATATGCTCGCGCGAGACCCGCAGCTGCGGGAGAAAAATTGTTGTCGGAGCAGGTCCGGGGATCGAGACAGCTGTGCGGAGCCGGTCGGCGCATCTGGTGCGAACGATTTTCAGCCGCCGCAGCCTCTCCGTCGACGGAATTATTGCCGGCCGCGCGGGGACGTCGCGCATCTTTGCGGAACGTGACGTAAGACGAGACGCCGAGAAGGGGTCGAGAAGGTGCAGCTAATTTAATTGACGCTTCTTCGCGGAGCAGGTTGCTCCGCCGCTCGGACGAGCCGAGCCGGGCCGTCCGGCTGACAGCGCGGCACGCACGCGGCCCGGCCTGTGCACGCAGCTCTACGTGCCACGTGGGAAATCATGCGTTACACCGAATCCTATCCCGCGCCGATCAACCGGACGACGGGGTATCGCGGTGTCCGCGCGATCCCCGGCTCGTTTTCGCGACGTCGGTGGTCCCAGATAACAAGGCTCTCGTTCGCCGAGAGCGCCGAGACCGGCCGCCGATCGTGGCTCGCCCGGCACACACCCACTGTTTGCGTCAGCGACGGAACAGATCCGTCGGCATTCCGCGAACGAATCGCTCCGCCGTTTCTGCGCCGAGCCACGGTTATGCAACGAGATCCGCGCGCGAGGATGTTCCGTGGCCCCGCTGCTCGATCGAAGGTCAGGCGTTCTCCAGGCGTCTAGCGTCTCGGAACAGGGACGTTCAACCTGGCAACACCAGTTTCTCGGCAGGCCAAAATCTTGCGCGCGCGATTACTAGGCCGTTTTTCCTTTTCGCCACGGTTTTCGGAGCGCGTCGATTATCGAGTCCGAACGTGACTCCACGGAAAGTGAGTCGAGAGTCGAACGTGCCTCTGCTTTAAAGTTTCAGAGCCGTGGAACGTCTAGAAGGCTTAGAACGCTCGTGTGTGACCTTTGGATCGCGTGATCCACCGGTGAACTTTTCGCCTCCGCCGACTACCAATTACATGCCACTATCTCGAGTCCCTGAGGGAGGTGTTTCCTGCTTTCTTTTTTTTTTATTATTATTCTACTGATCGGACAACTGTACACTGGTCCCGATAAGATCGTGCGCAGCGGGCTCAGGGAGGTGGAGGATAGATCACTGTTGATACGACGACGAGATTTACCTCCGTAGTACGATCGGGTGTACTCGCGACGCGGCGCTGACGACGCGCGAACAGCAACTGGCCGCCTTTCGAATTCGCGGCTGGTTTGCACCTCGACGTTGGTTATCGCGCGACACGAGTGTCCCCTCCTTGCCTACCACGATCCCCCCCACTACTTCTTGGTTCTCTCGTTCTATCGCTCCTTCGTCTCGCTCCCACTCCCGGCGCCGCTCTCGGCCTGGTTCTCTTCCCTGCTCGCTCGCTCACTCCCCACCGGCACAAGTGGACTACTACCCTCCCTCGCATGCTTTTCAGTCGGTCTTTTGCTGCCTCGCGATGCACAGTCTGGTTCAGCGAGCCAGCGTGACAGAAGTCTCTGTACCGATCCTCCGGCGATTACATACTTGGGAGGGGAAAAATTAGATAGAACGATGGAGCAAAACGGTTTTATTTGGAACGAGACTGCGTTCTCGGGAAAATCGCGTTTGCAAAGCAGCTTAGTTTTTAGTTATGGTATAATGATGACTCGTTGTGCGACGTGTAACGCTTGTTCGAATTGTAAACGATACGCGATATTTCAAAATAGGATTCCAGGAGAAAGTTAGAAGTTGCTTTACCCGTCGTTGTTCCCAAAGAACTCCGTTGTTTCGTAAGAAATCGTTCGATTGTTACGAGACTGGGCTCTAATTAATGTGTTCCTTGTTATGATGATCGTACAGTTGACGGTTAGTAGTAATTATTCTTATTAGTAATTAAATAATTTCCATTGGAATTGAACCGCAAGCCGTGAAAAAAACTATACAGGGATTTTCTTCTCTCTTAAATAATTCCAACGACGAGATTAAATAATCCCATTGGAATTAAACCATAGACCGTGAAAAAAAGCTATATAGGGATTTCCTGTCTTCTTAAATATAATTCCATTTATGGAATGAAATAATTCCATCGGCAAAATGTATCTTCATCGATTTTCAGAAACAGAAACCATGCAGGAATTTCCTTCTTTCTTAAATAATTCCATCGCGTTCATTCTTTCTTCATTATTTAATTCCATAATTCCATTGGAACAAACCATGAAATAATTATATCGGAATTTAAACAATAAACCGTAGAAAACTGTATAGGAATTTCCTACTTGAATAATTTTAATTATAGAATTAAATTTCTATTTTGCATAAAGATACGCGGTTTATTTAATATTGGTTAATTTGAACTTCGATTAAAATCACGATCGTTTAGAATAGCAAGGGAACGTCCCTGTTAACACTTCCACGACCGTGCTAGAAACTTCAAAAACTTTCATAAAATTCATTTATTAATAAATATTATATAATTTAAAAATTTAAAATTTATTATTCATTATTAATAATATTCCATTCGATTAAACAAAAGTTACGAAACAAACTTATATGGCATCAATCACTTCATCAGCATTCGTACTTTTTGCAAGTCTTAATAAAATTAAGCAATCATTTTTAATTTTTCAGTAATCATCCATTCGGTCATCAATCGACTGAATTTAAAACGGGGAGATCTCCCCATTCGGTTGGCTAAGTGTTAAGACTTCTTTTAGAAGAACTTTGAAACTTTTACGGATTACATATTGCAATTAACTGTGTGTCTTGTCTTTTTCCGATCCAGACATGGAGACGAAATAATGGTAACGCAAACCGTTCTGTCATGCAACTGTTATATAATGTTGTTTCCGTGTCAGCAGTAATTTGTAACGCAATAATTCGTACACACACGCGTAAAGTTTGCTGCGAAAACAATCCGGCACAATGATAATAATATACAACCACCACGAATAATCAAACATCGATAGAGAAGCCAAGAATTTGAACGTTTCAAAAACTTCTTATCTAATCGGTGGTCGCGATTGTATTCGTTGAAATGATCGCCCGAGGTGTACGATTTCTTCGACTGCTTGTACTGCTTCAAGCACACAGGCTGGTGATAAGTGGATCCGAAGGTGCGAATAATCTATCTGTGCAATAAATTAGGACATATTAGTGTCTCGACACTTGAAGCTTCTGTTATGAAAAGTTCTTTATACTACGTAGCATGTAATAACCTGATCGGACATGGCTTGTTTAAAAGTGAATCTTTGTAATACAGTTGGTTTATAATATTTGTTAATTGTCTGTAGACAATAAGCATCCTATTTTTAGGTCCGATGCAAGTGCTGTAAATTCTCCCCAATTTTCCTTCAGCTTGTAAACAAAAAATGGACAATTTGGAAAGAAGAGAAACGATTATTCCAGTCTTACGGCTCGTTTGTATAGTCGCCGATTGTCAACGATTATAAATAAATTCAGATTCAAGGCACAAATAATCGTATCTCCTCTTCCCGAATTGTTCATTTTTGTTTACAAGCTTTCAATTCCAAAATATGTAGGACTAATGCATATACATTTCGCGATGGATGCTTTAACACGTTTGCCATCAGCAGCATCGCACATACGTGACATTCGAATTAATTTTATGCATATCGCTATGAACAGTTATGTAGTCCACGGTATATTATAATAATTAGTCCATAACTTATTAGAGTCCGTAACTTTCGTTTACTATGTTGTTCTAACATTTCGCAAAAGCGGAATAGATGTTTCATTTGCATGAAATATGCTGAAACATTTTTTTGACAATGAAGGTAGGCGCCGAAAAAAAGTGGTAGCAACGAACGTGTTGGAGACTTCGTTAAAATTCTGAAGATTTCCACAGAAAATTGGCTCTCGCCGGATTATATCCGACAAGAATTCGATTTATTTAAATAAAGAATCGATCGTGCTTTGAATACAGAAGGAAAAAAAACGACGATCCTTCGTGAAACAAGCTTTTGATGCTTGCTGATTTCCAGAGGGGTCGCCTAATTTCTTTCGGTCGTTAAATCGCGTGCATCGAGTCGGTGTTGCACCTTCGAGTCACGCCAGTCGTATTTGCAGCTCTTCGGCTCTGTTACTCTCTCTCTCTCTCTCTCTCTCTCTCTCTCTCTCTTTCTCTCTCTGTTACTCTTTCTCTCTCTTTCTGTTACTCTTTCTCTCTCTTTCTGTTACTCTTTCTCTCTCTTTCTCTCTCTCTGTTACTCTTTCTCTCTCTTTCTCTCTCTCTGTTACTCTTTCTCTCTCTTTCTCTCTCTCTCTCTCCCTGTCTGTCTGTCTCTCTCTCTCTCTTTCTCCCCCTCTCTTTCTCTCTCTGTCTGTCTCTCTCCCTCTCCTGGTGCGCTGCGGCGTACCGCCGGCTCTCTCGCATGAAATATCCGCGCGTAAACGCGGGTCACGTATCGAGCTATGCCAACAATGTTTCGCGAGCCGCGCAAACTTCTGCGGCTACGCGCGAATGCAACTCTGTTGTTGGGAACAGCGCGCGAGAGACCGCGTCCGCGATACGTTTTCCCTGGCCGCAAACGCTATGCGATCGGAGTTGATCGAATTATAGAGGCCTGCGTTTAATGGGCTCCGGAATCATGTCTTTATCTTTTTTACGCCATTGTTTACAACTTAAACACTTAAACAGGACTCGGTTTTAAAGAGTCCGTGAAACCTGAAGAGAGACGCGAAACGGAAGTAGCGGAGCACTGGCACGATTAGGACACTTTTATTTAGGACAAAATAACAAAAAAGAAAAAAAACTATATGACCTAGAGTAAGTATAGGTATTACTGCGGTTTCTCAACGAACGTGAACTTCGACAGAGAAAATAAGTCCTTTTACGCCAATAAATTGACAACTTCAGCTATACCTATTATTTTTTAATTTGAATATTTACTTTCCTCGAAATATTGGATCTTCGAAAGCACGAATTTCATTAAAAATCGGAATGTAAGGAAACCATACGCGTGCATATATTACCGCGGTTATGTATCTATTACTGCGAGCCAAATACTGTGGACGTTCCGATTACTGCGCGCCAAATATCGATATTAAGCATATACAAAGTTATGGAATTCATTTTTAGAAGATTACACGCTACGAAGTGTTAGATTTTATTAATTTTTTAAAATACCGTAATATTTGGGGCGTCCGCAGTAATACGCACACTTCACCTATTTAATCCTGACTTGAAGATCAGTTCTCCTGGTACAGGAATGCACAGTGTCGATGCGTTTCTCCTAACGTTTATTTGCTGCGTCCACTTTACGAAATCTCGACCACATCCGACGAATAAGAATTCGTAGAAGTCTTCAATGCGCGTGTAACACACAATATATGCCGATTATTTTCCGCCATTTCCATCACGAACTGGTTTGGAGGTACATACATTCTTGAGGCTTTGTTACACCGCTTGGATGTTGATTGTGTTCGCTGCTACCACCGGTGCAACACGACTTGCTTGGATATATACGCAATCTTCTGGGACCTATACACAGTTTTATTTGCACAAGTGTACGAACATTTCAATTCCCCGCGACAGTAATGTGTATGCGGATAGTTGATTCGGAACAAGTTGAACGTGAATGCTTCGTTTTGAAGGGAATGCAGAGAAGTTTTATCGCCTGAATGAAAGGAATCAGCGAGGCAACAAAACAGTGAACGCTTAAGTCATTTAGAAAGTCCCTGAATCATTTTTAGTGCCTGCTATCAATGATCGAACCGTGCCGGTTAAAAGCTTCGATATTTCCAGCCTGCACAAAGATGCTGCACAATTTCTCGAAGCGTCGACGCGGGGACTTATCAATGGCAGTTTATGTTTTAAGAAACTGCATCGCATTACGTCATGCACCGTTTATACGCACATTCTCTGTCTGCAACAGTTCGTTCAGCGTTCGAACGATTCATTCACCGATCGATAGTTCCGCATGTATGTATTTCTCTAGCAGATATATATATATATATATATATATACAGGGTGTCCCAAGAATGTCTCGCAATCCGGAAATAGCGGGTTCCTCGGATCATTTGAAGCAACTTCTTCCTTTACAAAAATATTCTCCGAGGCACCGTTAACGAGTTATTAACGAAAAACAGTGACCAATAAGAATCGAGTACGGCTGACGCGAGGCGGCCCAGCCAACCAGCGCACGAAGTCCACTTCCGCTCATTGGCTCGGTCGCCTCGCGCCAGCTGAGCTGGGATTTGATCGCCTCGACCGCTGACGTCATTGGCTCGGCCGCCTCGACTGCTGGCGCCGTTGGCTCGGCCGCCTCGCGCCAGCTGAGCTGGGATTCGACCGCCTCGACCGCTGGCGCCGTTAGCTCGATCGCCTCTCATTGGTCACTGTTTTTCGTTAATAACTCGTTAACGGTGCCTCGAATAAAATTTTTGTAAAGGAAAAAGTTGCTTCAAATGACCTGAGGAACCCGCCACTTTCGGATTGCGAGACATTTTTTGGGACACCCTTTTATACTATAGTATAAAAATACAGCGGGGAAAAAAAAAATATATATTTTTCCCGCTGTATTTTTATACTGTTGTTTGCGTTATCGTTCCAATGTTTCTATAGAATTCATCTGCGAAGAGTAAAAAGAAAAGGCAGAAATATTGTCTGTGGCACCAGTTATATGCAGATACCCTTTGATTCATGAGATGCAGCGACAGGTGAGAGAGATGACAGTTTCGCGGGATTTATTCCGATGGCAATGACGTGGGATGAACAAAGGGAGAGAGTTCGACAACGGTTGAAATTTCCATCTAGCGCGCTTTCAACTTTTTAAAAATGCGTTCTTCGAGGAAATTAAGGGAAACATAACGTTGAACGCGACAGATAAATGTTTGCTTCAATAAAATCGTAGTCTTGTACAGAAGTTAACTTCGGTATTTCGGTCGCGCGAATATTCAGCACTTTTATCGACCGAACGAAACTCCGCAGACTTCTTATCAGTTACGACCGATAAGCCGCGATAATTTTATTGAATCTTGAGTCATTCGCGCGACGACGGTAACGCTATTTCAAGCAATCGTTCAACGTCGAGACACCTTTATAGCCGTACTGCGGTGATATTTCGGTCCGGACTTACATTTAAATAATCTCGCTCACCCGAACCAGCTTGCCGGGTATAAAAAAAGCGAGATGTAATTGATTCTGTAGAAATCGGAGAAGCTTTCGTAACCAGTGTGGGAATTTCGATATCAGAAGTTAAGATAAAAACGAGGTCATCGTTAAATGGCCACTCGGCTCTAATTGGGTTAATGCTTTGCATAACCGGCAACACGCTTCTCTTAATCTTTCAATGCCATACAATTGTGAACATTTCTGTCAAAAAACGGAGAAAAAACAGAGAGGACACCGTTTTATTCTGTTAGCAAGTTAAGGCCGATTTATATCTTCCGTGCAGGCACGGAACGTTTACAGAACTGTTCGTCTCAGATGAACATTATTGCGGGTAAAATGATTCAACTGTTTATACATACGTATGTAGCGTCGCGGATCGCTGCAGCACGTGTCGTTTCAGACATTTGAATGGATTAGAATCATAATGACGTAAGTCAGATTTTCCTCGTGGCGAGAAACAAGTATCGTTTATTAACACGTGTATTGTTTACTGGTTAAATTTATTCTAAAGATAATTTTGAGTTAAGTCAATTTATAAGAACTGTATAATTTATTTCACTTGTCTCTTGTAGATTACATTTGTAATTACATTACAATCTCATTTGTAGATTACATTTTAAGACGTAGATCTAAATTGTCGGAAACGCGACTTACGCCACTATGATTGTAACCCCTTCCTTTGCGGGCCGACAGAATATTTTGCCCGAATCGATACGCAAATTGTCCGGAACGGACACGTTCGTATGATGTGCATTTAGTTCGGACGAAAATCACGTTAAAGACGAACGCGTGACGCAATTGAATTCAATATGCATAACAAGAAATTAATGGAGTTAGTATGAGATTATTGCTTTTTATACAATAAAGATTCCTAAGGAGGTTGTTCGGAAAGAAATGGGAAAAATTATGAATGTAATTTATGTATTTTTTATTTTCCTTTATGGGATTATACAAGGTGTCCCAAAATTATGGTATTTCCGGAAAATGAGGAGTTCCTGAAGTGATTTGAAGCAACTTTTTGAGACGTCAATATACAGGGTGTCCCACAATTATGGTACTTCCGGGAAATGAGAGATTCCTGAGATTATTCGAAGCAACTTTCTCCTTTACAAAAATTTTTTCCGAGGCATCGTTTACGAGTTATTAGCGAAAAACAATGACCAATGAGGGGCGAGCCTAGCGCTATGCGGCCGAGCCAATGAGCAGAACTGGGCTTCGCGCGCTCGTTGGCTGGGCCGCTTCGCGCCAGCCGTGCTCGCCTCTCATTGGTCATTGTTTTTCGTCAATAACTCGTAAACGATGCCTCGGAGAACATTTTCGTAAAGGAAAAAGTTGCTTCGAATGACGTCAATAATCTCTAATTTCCCGGAAGTATCATAATTTTTATATTTTTATTTTTATTTTTTATTTTTATATTTATTCATATTATACACGTTTATTTGTAATTAATTTTGCAGCCAACTCGCTAAAAGCGAATCCTTACATAAAATACAGTTGAAGTACTGGTACCACTTTGTAATGTGTGGTTTTACACACTTGTTGCGAAAGATGCGTTAACCACACCAGGTGAAAAAAGAAGAGAGAAGAAAATCGCGAGAAGATGTAATATAGTTGTGTAAAGTGCATATATCGTTAAAATAATTTTATCTACACGTTCTGGATACAACCGAATTATTTTTAGGTATATCCAGAATTTGTACGTTGAAAGAGAGACTTGCTATGGTCGCAGTTGCCTAATACGGACTGATGATATAAATACTAGATACATTTCTCTGAACCGAACCGTTTCTGGAACGTCCCGCGGCTAAACGGATGATACAAATCGGCTTGTAATCGTGCAACTTTAATTTTTGGCGCGGCGAGAGAAGAGACGCGCGACGGTGGATCGGTAATCGATGTAAATCCGACCGATTTTTTCGAACTTCTTTTCAATTCGCGAACACAGCGCGCGATTCACCCGGAACGTGCATCGAAATAATCCGCTTTTCTGTAATGGCGATCGCTATTTCTATCCTGTTCGAGTCACCTAATCCTCGATTTCCGGTCTAGACCGTAGACGTTAACGAAAGGCAAAAAGGAAGGAGACGAAGGAGAGGAAATAAAAACAGGATAAAAGAGAGAGAAACGTATGGGAACGAGGGTGGATCGGGGCAAAAAGGCGAAGAAAAAAGGAATGGGGAGCAGTCGCCATTTTTCGAAATCCACAATACCGTTCGTTGGACCCACGACGTGGAAGCATACGTTTGGATTAGCCGGCGCAGAACCTTCTTCCACCGCCCTCGCCACTTCTTTTCCCTCCGTTTCGATTTTCCACGTTAATTAACCGGTGATTAATTATGGCGAGCTCGCCCGATAAAAAGCTTTCCCCCTTCGTTGGGAAATCGTGGCGTGCTGGTCAGTCAAGAGCCACACGATCATTTACCGTCCCGTTTCCCGCCTGTTTTTGAACCTTTTCGATCCGTGTTCGATCCTCGTTCGCAGTGATTTATCGTTTGTCGTACCACTGTTACGCTTCTCTTCCACGGCCCGCTTCGTTTTGAGTACGCGATATCGGTTAATTTGCGTTCAAGACGAGTTTTTCTCTCTCTCTCTCTCTCTCTCTCTCTCTCTCGATATTGACCGCAGAATCGCAACTAGTCTTTTGCATCTTTGAGCATTTCATCATTCAACGGTTCAGCTTTTCAATTGCGAGAACGCTTGCAAAAATTTATGAATGACGACAGCGAGCATGAACGATGGTTTTACGCGTCATTCGCGATTCAATGGTTCGTAGGCCAGTTTCTTGTTTTTGTTTCACTGATTTATCTTACATTTTATTTCATGATCGACTGTGTTGATATAAAACATATTACACTATTATATTATATTATATATATTATATTATTATATTATATTATATTAATTATTATAATATTATGTTATAATTTTTATATTATATTATATTATTATATTATTATATGTAATATATATATATATATATAAATAATAATATAATAGTGTAATATGTTATATATATACACTATTATATTATATTATATATTATATTATTGATAAAAAACATATTACCGGTTGGTCCAAACTGTATCCATTATGTTAATTTTTGCATTACTATGTTTATTTCAGCACCAATAATTCGTGTTTATTCGAAGAGACGTTTCGAAGAACGCGTTTACGAAAGTACATTCAATACAGCACAATCAAAATATTCGTCGACAATTCACGTTAACATCGTCATGCTCGAGTCCCGCAATTTTTTCCGTTTAATGAAGATTATTTCTTACAGAAACATATTAACTAGTTAGTTGTGACGTCTATTTTTCAAAGCGCACAGCTATATATATGTCGCGAAAATCAAGCCGTGACGAGTATACTCGTCGAATACAGCTAACTGGTCAATCGAATTTACTTAAATTTAATGAAATTCGGGCACGCGCGTCGAAGAATCGATATTGTGACAAATCTCGGCGCGCATAAGCGTCCGTAGCGTGAAATGAAAAGAAAAACAGATTTTAAAGCCGGGCGAACAACCCTTATTAACGACGTTACGGCGGTTAGAGTGTCGCCAAAAGTTGCGTGTAACTCTTGTATTTACAAGCTCGCAGAACGAGCCCAAAATAATCCAAATTTCCATAAACATTCCCTGGCTAATAACTAGCAGCAACTTCTCCGAGCAGCAAACGATTAACCATAAACCACAAAAGCTTGCCCGTCCATAAATCATACGTGCCCTGTTGTACACAGCGCATCTCTGCCCGGCCATCCTGAAGCGCCTCGTCACTCACGCTCGACGCTCGAGAACTTTGTTCGTTCGTCTACAATATTGTTCACTTTCCCCAGCAGGCATAAATTTCATTCTAATTTCATCGTGGCTCCGATGGGCGGCCCGGCCGCGCAACAACTTTCGAAATTGTTAGCATTTCACAGCCACCGGGCGGGCTTAAGTTCCGACCTCTCAGCCATTTGCAAAATTTTCGCTAGTAAACGCTAATTGAGCACGCCGTAGCTGTCGCGAAAAATCATGCTCTTCTCGCGACCGTCCCGCGGTGCTACGCGAGAGTAATTGTTTAGTGGAGGTTTCGGCTATAATGCTCGCGAAGTCGACGCGGGTCAAATTAAGTGTTCATAGGTATTGCGCGACATTTGACTGTTATTATTTGCGGCTCCTTGATACGCTTTTTATTCTAATATTTTACACAAATATATTATATATTATATATTATATATTATATACTATATATTATATATTATATATTATATATTATATATTATATATTATATATATTATAATATTTTACACTTCATTGGCTCTGATGAGTTTTATTTTGTAATAATATATAACTTGATGATATAATAATAATTAATATTATATAATAATGTATTAATAATATATTAATAATAATATAATAATATATTAATAATATATTAATAATATATTAATAATATATTAATAATATATTAATAATAATATAATAAATAATATAATAATATATTAATAATAATATATTAATAATAATATAATAAATAATATATTAATAATATATAATTTAATAAATGACTTTTATTTTAATGCGTAACTATTGACAAAGAACATTTTCTTTTGATCTGAAGAAAATTGTTTTGTTCCCCGATTTCTGCGTTAACAATACAATAAAGTAAAATCTCGATCGTGTAGAGTGAAATTGAAAAAAATTGATACAATAAAATTTGCTAACTATAATACTATGTACGAAGTAGTAACCGTAATACTTCGGATGAGAACGTTTCTGCTCGCGAAAATTACGAAGGTACATCAAAGAAAATTCATTCTGATAACAAAATGATATCAGGAAATAGCAGTTGACGTTTCGAAGACCAAAGCATTGTTGAAATTGTTCGGAAGCGTAGATTAGGCGCCTGCGTCGGAACAGAGGTTCGCGAGGGGAGTGTTTTAAAGATGACAGGCGGGTTATATTCAGCGATGAGGTTGTACTTAGCAATTCCATGGTATCGAGCTCGCGAACTTTATTATCAGACCTCGTACGCTTTCGGAGCCCGGAATCGGGCTTGGAATTGTAACCTCATCAGTCTGATGTAGCGTAATCTCTCTGACTGAAGGGAAAAAGGGCAGCAACTTTTGTCATTCTGTTTGCGCGCCGGGGATGATACGCGGCCGCACTGGAAGCCACGGATATAGTATCGTGGCTGTCTGGCATTTCAAACCGAAATTCTCCGTAATCGGTTTTTTTTTTTATATTTTTAATCGACCCCGCGGTTATCGGTTGCGCGGCCGAATTTCATTGTTGCCAACGATTTAACCGCTCCCCGGTCGAATTTAACGACGGTGTTGGTGACTTTTGCGGACGCTATCGTACGCGTTTTCGATTTAAACGTTCCCCGGATAGATACTGATCGAATTTTTGCGGATTGTGGTAAACGGCCGACGAATCTTCATGAAATTTCGCTTTTTCATAGAACTTCGTTAGCGTACGAGAGATAGAGAGAAAGAGAGAGAGAAAAAATATCACGCAGCTGAAAGCTTCGGGGTTGTTAAAACTGTTCGATAACTGAAAATAACCGTGACGACCCGGTTATGTAAAATTGACTAATTTCTGCGGTGAAGTGTTCTAGAATGTCTGGATAGCAAGTTGCTACGATTAACATTTTTATATTGAACTTGTTCTATCGCTGGCGATCACTTTCCAAGATGCAGATTACAATTAAGCTTTTAGTACGGCAGCTTTTATATAGTTATACTTATATATATATAAGTATATATAAATATATAAATATATATATATATATATATATATAATATAATAATATAATATATATAATATATATATATATATATATATATATATATATATATATATATATATTATTATATATTATTATATATTATTATAGTACATATTATAGAATATAAAATATATACTATATAAACTATATATATAGTTTATATAGTATATATTTTATATAGTATAAGCTTTTAGCATATCTGAATTTGCATGTCTTATTCAGCTCCATCTGCATTGAGCTTACAGAGAAATGTCCAGCTTAGTGGTAAACGGAATAGTAATTATGATAATAATTAACCTTTTAGCTGCGCGGCAGGATTTTACGCGAAGTTGTATCTCTGTACAGCGTTCGACGCGGAACTGCGCGTAAAACCACTTTAGTGGCGTGCCGTTCAAAAAGATGAGATTCGCGGAAGCCACTATAGTGGTCTACGGTAGTTAAAAGGTTAATGAAATAATAGTACATCGACTTTATACATACAGGGTGCCCTATAATTACATTAACACTTTAAAAGCGGTGATTCCTGAGGTGATTCGAAGTGACTTTTTCCTTAGCGAAAACGCAATCCGCGGCTTTGCTTACGAGTTATTAACGAAAAACAATGGGACCAATGGGAGGCGAGCTCAGCTGGCGCAAGGCAGACGAACTAATGAGTGGAACTGGGCTTCGACGGCTGCTCGTTGGCTCAGTCGCCTCGCGCCAGCATATCTCGGATTGCATTTTTGCTGAAAGGTAAAAATTACGTAAAATTACCTGAGAAATCAACCCATTTCGGGTGTAAACATAATTATGGGACACCTCGTACAATATACATATGCTTATACATATACTGATTTTTACTATTAAACGTCACTCTTATTGAACACAGCAGAACGTTTCAGATCCCAATTATATTTTATATATCACAACAAGAATAAATAGATGTCAAAAAGCAGATGACGATATATTAAGTAAACAGTCATTAAATATTTTCTGATCGCGTCTTCCTTTAACTAATACCGAAAAGTCAAACAAAAGTGAAGCTGTGCACAATATTATTGAAGTTGCTACGTTGTCAAATTACAAGCAAGAACGTGAATAGAAATATTACATCGCGAAACAAAAAATTGAAATTCGAGAAAATCCGGAACTACGAAACTGATGACGATATATTAAGTAAACAGTCATTAAATATTTGCTGATCGCGTCTTCCTTTAACTAATACCGAAAAGTCAAACAAAAGTGAAGCTGTGTACAATATTATTGAAGTTGCTACGTTGTCAAATTACAAGCAAGAACGCGAATAGAAATATTACATCGCGAAACAAAAAATTGAAATTCGAGAAAATCCGGAACTACGAAACTGATGACGATATATTAAGTAAACAGTCATTAAATATTTGCTGATCGCGTCTTCCTTTAACTAATACCGAAAAGTCAAACAAAAGTGAAGCTGTGTACAATGTTGCTACGTTGTCAAATTACAAGCAAGAACGCGAATAGAAATATTACATCGCGAAACAAGAAATTGAAATTCGAGAAAATCCGGAACTACGAAACTCTAAATAAAGTCGAAAAATGATGAAATTGCCACACAAATTTATTACACACAATCGCCATCAACCAGCATCAACATCATCAACATCATTAACAGCAACGACAACAACAACTATAATTACTTCAATCAATTGCCGGTTCAAGGTCATTACAGAATTATCTTCCCCATAATTTCCAGCGAACTCTCCCCTCGGTTTCTCGCGTCTTCCCGCGAACATGCAAGCGTACCAGCCGCCGAGACCTCAGACACGTAGTTAAGCACGGTATAAAAATGCGCGGAAGTCCTTTGCATAATTCAGAGACGGTAAAGTGCCCGTAAGTGGACAATTAATTTCCCTCCGACCGGAGGTCACCGCGATCAGTCACCAAAGGCGCCGATCCCGCATTTAAGATCGACCAGCGCTGAACTGTAATCCTGTTTTTGTGGTTAAAATGATTTCAGCGTTATTCCAATGTTTTAGGTTACGATCGATTGGTTAGATAGTCGATAGGTTAGATCGTTGCACTCATCACGACGTTAGGCTAAAATATTGCGAAGTCAGAAATATATTCAGGTTTTCCCAAAATATGGTACTTTTAGGAAATTAGGGGTTCCTGAGGTCATTTGAAGTAACTTTTTCCTCAGCGAAATTGCAATCCGCGGCTTTGTTTACGAGTTATTAACGATAAACAGTGACCAATGGGAGGCGAGAGCAGCTGGCGCGGGACGGCCGAACTGGACTTCGACCGCTCGTTGGCTCGGTCGCTTCGCGCTAGCCGAGCTCGCTCCTCATTGGTCAGCGTTTTTCGTCAATAACTCGTGAACGATGCCTCGGAGAAAATTTTTGTAAAGGAGAAAGTTGCTTCGAATAATCTCAGGAATCTCTCGGTTCCCGGAAGTACCATAATCGTGGGTCACCCTGTATATTGACGTCCCAAAAATCGAGATGGCCTCCATTGAGAAGTTCGAACTAACGTTTTTAGATCGCTATGTATTCATTCAAAGATGGAAGAATTACGTAATCGTCACCCTGGAAACTGATGAATTCTTAGAACAGAAGGAAATGTAATTTACCATGCGTATACAGTAAATTCCCTCTAATTATCTTACAGTTTGAAAACAAAAATGGGCTACGATTATTCGAGTCTTGCACCTCGTTTCTACAACTGTTAACAATCGGCAACTATAAAAACGTTTGTCGCGAGGCTCGAACAATCGTATCTCCTTTTCTCAAGTCGTCCATTTTTGTTGACAAGCTGAGCGTCAATTAGGGAGAATTTACCGTATCTCTGTAAAAAGAACCTTTCTTTTTAAATCGGACTTTTGCACATCGTGCTCCCATTATCGGGCAATGTGAAAGCAAATTTCTGGTCAAAATAAAAGATTTATAGAACGGTTTTTTTGCCGCCTCTGCGCCACTGCGCGCCGGTGGCCCTCGCTCTACGTGTTTTCGTCACGTTTCAATCCAGTCAGGTGGCCATTTTTTATTTCTACTTTCACGCCGCATTTCCTCCCCCCATCCGGCCCCCGTATCCTGTCTGCCCCTTTTCTCTATCGGCGTTCGGTCGGTCGGTCCTCCGCACCCCCATGGCCCAGGTCTCGACGAAACCGTTCCACGAAATCTCACGCGAGGGATCGCCGGTCGACTTTTCACCTTCAACCTTCGCGACGACCATGATAGAGCGGGGGATCGGTCGCCTTCCCGCCGATAAGGCGGCCGCCGAGCTGGTTTCGATGATCGATTCGTCAAGACGTCGTCGGCCGGCTCGTTTGTCCGCGACGGAGGTTTCCTTGCGGAAAACGCGGCACCCTCTCGACCGGGTGGTCGGCCAGGTAAAATATCGAGGGGCCGCGGCGGACTGCCGCAGCGAAAATTAATCGTGTCCACGACTATTTCCGATTTCCAGACCGCCGATCCTCCCGCGCGCACGTACGCGCCGCTGAGATATTGGGGCGATCCCATCGGTAATTATTTCCATTAGTATTTGCCCGGCTATCTAGGCGCCGTCGACATGAAATTGTTAATTAGAGAGATCAATTAGACGTTGCACCGGCAAAAACTGCTGTTGCCCTGCACAATTCCCGTCGAACGTGGATCGCTCGGTCGGGGTTTGATTTGATAATAACAATGTTTAAAATGCGATTACTGATTAGAGTGATCTGTAGTTATACAGATGCGAAGCAACATTTTTGCTGTTTGTTTTTGTTTTAACCTGTCTAAATTGCGACACCGAGAGAATGTGTACTTTGAAGCAATTGGATGACAGAAATCCGTGTCGCGTAGAATGTAATTGTATTTCGTGATTTTAAATGTATTGTTTTACGTTTTTAGCCAAAAGACAATGTCTTAGATGGATAATGATGACTTTTATGCGTTAGTTTGGTTCGTCATCTGAAACATATATTTATTACCGCCCTCCATCAATGTAAAAAAAAGTAGAACCTAATCTTAAGTTAAGGATGAAAAGTACACTTAAGGGGCGTTCTCACCCTTTTAACGTTTCATTGAAAATGAAATGGAACAATAAAATGTTTAAACTTTAGAGCAAATGCGACATGAGCTTCCGTAGTCCGATCGCTTCCGAATTTGCCGCACATCGTGTGTTCCGAAATAATATAAATAATTTTCGATCAATTTGATGGGCGATTTTCTTACTAAATTATTTCCGTGGACTTGTGACCACTTGCAAAGGAGAATGGCCGATTTTGGACCTTAATGGGAACGAAAAATTTGATCACAGGGTATGATTCCATATCTTCTACAGATATCTGCTAAGCTAATAAATTAGCGAATCCTATAAAAATTCGTTTCATTTCGAACTAAAGCGCATCGCGTGAATTTAGAATAGCCTTCGCAACTAGCATATAAGCCTCCGCAATAACTGAGTACTTGATACAACTTTACCAAAAAAAAAAAAGAAGAAATAATTTCGTTATCTCTGTATGTTTCCATCGAGGGGGTGTTCTCACCCTTTTAACGTTTCATTGAAAATGAAATGGAACAATAAAATGTTTAAACTTTAGAGCAAATGCGACATCAGCTTCCGTAGTCCGATCGCTTCCGAATTTGCCGCACATCGTGTGTTCCGAAATAATATAAATAATTTTCGATCAATTCGATAGGTGATTTTCTTACTAAAGAATTTCCGTGGACTTGTGACCACTTGCAAAGGGGGATGGTAAAAATCGACCAATTTTGGACCTTAACCTTTTGAGCTCTGAATACTCCTGGCCGAAACGGTTCGTAGGGACGGAGCGCGGCTATCGCTGACCATCGCTGGGGGCGGAATACTTTTTTGCCACACCGAAGTGACTATTCAAGGCGCAAACAGTAATAAATTATAGCGATTCTTTTGCAGAAGGTTAAATAATTGATCTTCCGATTCAATGTCCGATGACAGTGATTCGCTATATTCTATTTCACTGTCGTCCCTTGTGAAATATTCCTCAAGATTTGACATTTTGTAGGGTGTCACGAATAAAAAAATAAAATCGAACAAGTTATATTCCGCATTATCGTTGTTGACGCGAGCAAGACCGTGAGGTTCTTACATTCGCAAGACGATACTGCTGACCGAGTCGTTTCGAGTGCTTTGAGTCACGAAAAGGTGACGGTGCAGGTAATTATTTTGAAATCTAATTTGTTAGAGAGTGGGACATCAAATGGGATTTCCGTTTCAGAAATTCCCGGGGATTTTTATGACCCTAATATCGCCCAACCGCTACCTAAGGAAGGCAAATTACTAACGAGTGCCCCTGTATTAATTTTACACGAAAATAACTGCATATCGATTGAAAAAATCGACAAACGCATATATGCGCCCTTAGTCCAGGCCGACGACTTAGAGAAAACACATAAATGCGGCCTTAGGCTACACGGATGACTTTCGCCAAACGCATATATGCGCCCTTAGCTCAGGCCGATGACTTAGAGAAAACACATAAATGCGGCCTTAGGCTACACGGATGACTTTCGCCAAACGCATATATGCGTCCATAGAGCTCTAAGGGTTAATGGGAGCGAAAAATTTGATCAGGGTATGATTCCATATCTTCTACAGATATCTGCTAAGCTAATAAATTAGCGAATCCTATAAAAATTCGTTTCATTTCGAACTAAAGCGCATCGCGTGAATTTAGAACAGCCTTCGCAACTAGCAAATGACTCGGCTAAATAACCGAGTACTTGATACAATTTTACCAAAAAAAAAAAAAATAATTGCGTTATCCCTGTACGTTTCAATCGCCTAACAACATCGAGTATGCACATTGTACACGCACCGTGAACAGAGCTTTTGAGAGCAAGCAGCTCGCACAGAGCGCAGAAATGAATTTTTATGCCGGGACATGCGATTGCATTACTCGTGCACGAACGACAGTTAAAAAATAAAAGAATGGTTAATTTGTTGCCAGCACGTGATTCGATAACGTGTCCGATGACTCGGGAATGCCGGCGTGTATTATGCAACGTTCTCGGAGGACTATCGACGCTCGTTTCTGTTCCCGACACACAGCAGCAGCTTCCTCCCCGAGTCTTTGAAACAAGTTCAACACGGCCACTCGTGTTTTCGAGCGAAACCGAGGCCGGGTGATTAATTCCGTGTCACGTTCGCTCGTTAAATCATAGTCCGCGGGGCCCCGATCAACAAGTGTTGCTTCTCGAACGCCGCCGTGCAGAAACACGGCCCGCGGAAAAATAGAAACAATAAAGGCGCGGCTGGATCCGTTGGCTGGCAGGGATTCAACGAGAAACCTCGCGCCGATGGCGAACCGAATAAGACGGTGACGGAGCGACGCTGATAACGACTCCTGTCCGGTATCCCCCGATAACCTGAATTACGGTCGGCTGGGTGTCCTGAATGTATTCATTTGCGCGGCGGAATACGAGACCTCGCCGGGTGTTCGCTAAATAATGAGGTTTCCTTTTACCCACGTTTTCGTTCCTTGCCGATAACGAAGCACTTTTTTTACGGGATCGAGGCCGGACGATTGTACGGTCACCTCTGTTTGCAGAAATCGTAAGCTGCGAAAGAAGTCGGAGGTAGATATGTAGATACGTACTCTTGCGGTGAATGAACGAGGAGACAAGGATAGAGCTGCGTAAAATTCAACGGGAGAATATATGTAGAGAGTTTTATTTGAGATAGCGTAGGTACAGAGTGGTTTCAATAATATCGTCAAAGGAAACGTCTCTTTGTTGAAAATCTCATTCGCGTGGTTAAATATTCTTGGCTTGATGGGATGTGGTACTCGAAATATTTGGAATATAATACGTGTCGGGTAAAGTAAAATCAATTATTACACAATCGATTACACCACTTCACTTGTACACTATAAATATTGCGATACATATGTGTTATATCGATTACATAAATTGTAATCAAGGAATGTAAACTTTATACTATGAGAGTGTAAACTTTAATGTAAACTGTGTGTAATGTAAAGTGTAAACACTTTATACTATTTATACTTTAGACTATTACGCAAAAATTAATATAACTTAGCGTTGAAAAGATGATCGTCTCTATTTAAATAAATCAAATTAAACCATTAGATCAGTCAGCTGCATTGCCCACACTTTTCTCATTTTAGCTATTTTTGGATGAAAATAATAAGATGAGAAAAGTGTGGGCAATGCAGCTGACTGATCGAATGGTTTAATTTGATTTATTTAAATAGAGACGATCATCTTTTCAATGCCAAGTTATATTAATTTTTGCGTAATAGCCTAATAATGCATGGGTAACTTTATAGTATAAAGTTTACATTCCATGATTACAATTTATGTAATCGATATAATACATATGTATTGCAATATTTATACGTATTATATATTTTATTATAATATAATATTATTATTATTATATATAGTGCATATATATAGTACAGTATAATATTATTATTATTATTATTATTATAATATATATTAATATATATATTTTATTTATAGGTCATACGGTGTTCGATATTTAAAATCTGTATTTTATAGTTGGTTCGATGATACTTTCTCATAGAGACGTATTTGACATCGATATTGAATTTTACTTTAGGCTTGGTCGAGTTGCAAAAATACTAAAGTTATTGACACATATAGCCTGATCCTTCGTTTATTCAATATTGATGTATTTTTGGTAATTCTGGAATATGGGTTGAAAGTTGTTTATTGCTGAGATATGGTCAATATTTCAGGTCTAATCTATTTTGTTTGCTTAAAATAAAGCGCGGCTGGAGACTACTGAGATTTTTAGAAGAATATTTCCATACGATTCATTGAACGTGATACAAGTTGATACTCGCGTAATACACTCGTTAAATAAGACAAATTACAGCAACAAATTTATATACTAACACACCTAAATTTCTAAAACACGAAACCGTGTGTACTCTGTGAAAGTTGCTCATGTATAAAAATCGAAATTCGTAATAAAGATCTGTATACTATAATATCTTTTTATGTATATGTATACTATATTATATATATAGTATAGTATAGTATATATATAGTATATATATGTATAGTATAGTATAGTATATAATATGGTATATATATAGTATAGTATAGTATATAATATAGTATATATATAGTATAGTATATAATATAGTATATATATAGTATAGTATATAATATAGTATATATATATAGTATAGTATATAATATAGTATATATATAGTAAATATATTAATATATATATATTATGTATACTATCAATTTTTCCAATACCAAATTTCACGAATTCGTTAGAGCCGGCATTATCGATCCTCTCTGTCGCGAGGTTCTCTATAATGAACGAATCACGAACAGATGCACAGTCGACGTCACACGTGTCGACGCATTTATCTCCGCTTTCATCTTGTCGGAATTGACAAAGGAGCCAGGACAAGGAGCCGGAATATCAGCTGGATCCCGGGCGTCTAATCAAGAAAGAGCTCCTCCGTTCGTGTTCTATCTGTTATCTCCGTTCGCGTTGGATCGACCCGATCGAGACGAGTGTAAACCCGTGGCAAGAGCTTGACCTGCCAATGCTGTCGGAGAAAGAAGTTTTCGAGGACTCGGTCGCGAGGGCAATTGGAGGTTGTTCAACGACCGATCGTCGCGGTGGTCCGCGCCGATCTGAAAGGGCGTCGGACGTCGCGACGCCCGCCTCGGCTCTCTTCCCCTTGCTTCCCGCCAGCAGCCGATGCCCTCCGATCCATCGACGCGAGCCCGATGAGTCCAATAACCCTGGAGCTCCGCGAAGATATTATTGTCCTTCCTCTTCGAGAGAGAGAGCAACCCGGCTCCGATCGGCCGGCATCTGTATCGAGCGTTCTTATTTCCGTTTCCGGATCCGTTCTCTTTGTTTTCCATCGAGCAGGCGAACTTCTACTGTTTTTCGGCGCGGATGATTGGCTCGTTATTTTCTGTTCGATTAGATTTTCCTTTTAGCTCGATCGGAGACTGTCGGCCACGTTACGGAGCTGAAAACGCTTTTACCCTTCCGCGGCGGCAGGTGCTTCCCCCGCGGTTCCGAAGCGGCGGATGTCAGCGCGCGAAATTTTGTCGGAAGTTTATTCAACAGTGTAATCGAGGATGTCGAGAATTTCGGAGACGATACGGCGTTCGTGATTTGATAGATCTTGGTAATTGAGCAAGTCTGGTGTGATTCGAGTGATTGAGGTACTCGTTGGAATAATGTTGGCTTCTTGGGAATGTCGGTTTCATAAGGTTTTCACCCTCTATGGGATCATGTAACTTTCAAATCACAAACTAATATGTCCACGTTTTACCAAATAGTTTTAGTTTTTTTTTCACATGATGATGTATATGTCTTAATTATATAATGCCTCTGAAATAACCAATAACAATATTGACGACGGCTGGCAGCACCGTCAACCTGAAATGTCAAAATAAATACCTTGCAAGTTTTCTACAGATAGAAACCAAAGGGACCATCTTGTGCAATTGAGATTATTTGTGCTTTTCTCGGTGTTTACTAAATAAAAAAGAAGCGTATATAACAGCTCTGGGTTCGTATATCAATAACAATTTATTTATTTGCATTTCAATAATCATTTTGTTATATGATACAGTTTTGTAACTTTCAGGTTACGTTGGGATGTTGGGGTAGATTCGAGTATATTTAGGATAATAGTTGTGCTTTCTTCTATTTTCAAATTTATATATCAAATACCCAAAATATGGATACAAAATCGTGTAAAAATAAAAGAGGAATTAGAATTAGACGCATTAGCCGGTAATAGATCCGAAGATTCTTTATTAGATTCTGAGTCCGATGAAGATCATCCAGTAGCATTTATCAGACGACGCATAAATATTATTGACAGTGACGACGAATTTAGTATCGAATTATCATTAGATGAGGAAAATTCAGGATCACAAAAAAATATTTGGCAACCAGTTCCAAATGCAACGTACATCAATGTTTAACGCCAAATTCAAACTGTTTTATGGAATTTCACGCTTAAGCACTTATGCACAGAAGTGGAAACATAAGCCGTTGTTACTTCAAACTTACAAATTGAATTAATTATAATAAAGTTGTTTAAACTGTTAAATATTTTTTTTAATTAGCATATATCGGTTTATAATAATAGATTTTCAGTTGCATAAATTTTGTTATATTTAAGAAAAAGATTCGGCCCACATAGAGCGTTGAGCTGAGGAGGTCAGAGGGTAGTTTACTTTAGACGTAAATAATTTGATGCGTGATTAAATTAAAATAATTTGGTGCGACCCAGACGAGTATACTCGTCGTGCGTAAAAAGTAGTGACCATTGGCTATTTAAATTGTAAAATTTTAGCGGAAACAAAAACATATTCTCAAATTTCGAGATGTTTAGAATATTTTGAGGCCAGGCCAGAATAAAACAAACAAATAAAAAATATGAATATAATAGTATTTGATTTTTACCCGCGGTTTTCATTCATTATGTGTGTAGTATATGTTAATGTTAAGTGAATAAGAAAAGTTCTGGCGGCACATACATGTAAGTACGCGCTCTAAAAAGGATGCGTCACAGCTAACTGGTTAAAAAATATTTTATTTATTTTATTTTCGTAAAAACGTCTCTGCAAGACATCTAGAAGACCTCTTAAAGACAAGTTTTAGGTATCGTTGCGACGTCCAGTTCAGGTCGTAACACGTTGAGACTTAAAATCGACGTAAAATGGACGTGTTTAAGACGTCGTGTAATATCTGGCAAGATGTGATACGTGTAAAATTAAATTTGCTACGCTTGTAAGCGCACCTTTGAACTCTTATCCTACCATTTTCTTCACATTCACAATAATGAGTCTTTCGATTATAATAATTTCTTCGAAGAAAAAGGAAATCTATATTTATTGTGTGCCTACATTTACACATATAATTCATATCTGTATAACTAAAAATTTTGTATCCAAATTTATAAATTCCATCGTGCGACTTATTCGATACTACTTGCCATTGGTTTTACTTCTATCGCATTAAGCAACGTGTCCTCTTAAACACGATCAAAACGTCGCTCATAAATATGACGTCCATAAAATCAATTTGATATCCTTAACATGTAACGCAGAATCGTGTGACAATGAACGAGCTTAACTCACGAAAGTTCCCTCGTTTTCACAAAAATATTATACGAGCAAACCGAAAAACATGCAACAATTTACGAGTAAAAATTCAGTGCAGTAACTACGCGGGCGCGCCATGTACACGCTGCTATACGAGCAGCTTTCTCTGTTGTTTTTTTTTATCATGTTTCACAAACACTGTCACAATTTTTGTGTTCCGCGATCCCCGTCGAACGAACCGGTGTTGCAGGTGAATCTACTGCAGCGAGCGAACAATAAAGCGTCTTTCCGTGCGTCGCTTCGCTCGTGCACAGTATCGATGATCGAATATTGAGCAGGCTTTGTGGCGCGCAGCCGGGTCGGTGCCTTTATATTTGGGCGCGCCGAAAAATCGCGTCTCATTTTCCCGACTCTTTTTAACGACTCGCTGAATATCTCAAAGGGTGGCTGCACCGTGCCGCGCCGCGGTTGGAATTTTCGCGCGCGGCGTTTTCGTTCCGCGGCGGGGGCAGAAAAAAAGGAAACGCGGGGAAATATGCGATGCCTTTAGTAAACGGAGCGGCTCGTCATAGGTTTCAAAAGATTTACTCGCGTCGGTCTGCCGTCGCGTGAAAAAGCGCGCCGGGTAGACGGAGCCAACCACTGCATTCGAGCGAGCTGACCCAGTGCCCGAGGACGTATATCGCGCTTTTCCCGGCTTCGCGAAAATATGCCGCGAGTCGTGCCGCGAGAACTTGTGCCGTCGCCGCGCGCCTTGCAGCCGCATGAACCGGCGGAACCGATGCATCGCCGCCGCCGCATTGTTTGCGAACGCCGATAGAGAGAATCCGGGATGACGCGGAGGGCAGGCCCGCTTTTAACTCCTTTCGCAACAGCGATCGGGACCGCGATCAAAAAGGAACAGTTGCTCGGAAAATCGTTGAAAGGTGCCCGCTATGAAAATCCCGGCGCTTTGGAAATTTTGCTACCCCTTAAAAAAAAGAAACAAATAAAATAAAAACGGTACGACTGCCGTTTGTAAATAACTTTTATTTACTCGTCGCTTGCAAAAAAATCAGGCCGCTTGGAAATGCTCTTTGATACGGCGGCCGGCCGGCTATCAGGCAGGCTTGGCTTTTGTGGATTTTCGCTTTTGCTGGCATTTATGCAGTCGTTGACATTAATTCGGAGGCTTGAATCGCGTTGTCTTGTTCCGTCGACCGCGCCAATGCCGCCGTTAAACGCTCGCGAATGTTTCGTTTCGAGTCGCGGCTTTCGCAACAATGGAGCTTCTGCGATGGATGGGTTTGCGAGGACGCGGATACTTGAGTGTGGAATATTTGGTAGCTAGGTATCCGTGACGCAAAGCTTCGCGAGCATGCGCAAGCTCAGAGTGTAGACTTTTGAAATATTATTTATGAAATATTATCGTCCGCATTGACAGTCGTTTCTCTCAGAAATGTTCGGAGATCGGAGTTATAAAACCGGCAGATCTACGAATATACAGGGTGTCCCAGGTTTTAATGTTCAAACCTTGTCAGTGTATTCTATGGCACAAAGTATGAAAAAAATGTTATGTAAACATAGGTCATATAGAGCTTTATTAACACATTGCGGACGGGGCTCTGCGCGTTCAACACGCCCTCAAAGACCGCACATTTTCGAACGCTCCAAAAACATGCTTGGCAAGTAACAGGAAGCGGATACGCACATTTCTAATTTGTGCATTTAGTATTCTTAAATAATACTATATATACATAGTTTATATATCTGTTTATTATATAACATTTTTTACATTTTAACTATTATTTATGATACAAATTCGAATATTGATTTAGAGTGTGATATTTGGAATGATTCATTTGTTTCGCTAAAATTACTTAGGAACGCGAGAGGCTTCGTTACCATGATTACGTAACAGAAATATTTGCGGCTGGTTGCTTAAGTTGCCGATTAAATAAAAAAAACGTGAAAACGAGATATCTCGTGACCCGTCCGCAACGTTCAATTTGTTAAAAACGAGATATCTCGTGAGCCGCCCGCAATGTGTTAAGAAGTTATAACAAAAATTTGCAATTGTCAGCGTTGTTTTGTAATTGTTGACAATTGGAAACTATAAGTCCTCTGCCAGGAGTTCTTCCGGTTTCGAGTGTAGGCATCGGCAAGTTTCTCGAAGCAGGTGTCCATAAATTACCTTAGAGACGAGGAATAAACCGGTACGAATAAGTACCTATGATTAAAATTAAACGGGGCATTAATATTTCAGTCGGAAAGTTAGCGCCGTTGCATCGTCGCTCGCGTAACGACCTGATAAAAGTCGATGGGGAATGTTAAATTTTCCTCGTTCCGCGGAATGCAACGCAACGCGAAATTCTCGCAGGCATCGGAACACGCCGGTTCCGAAGTGAATGCGCACAGTAGTAGAAACTTCACCTCTTTCCCGGAGCGTGCAGAGACAATGAAAACGTGCTTTAAGGCGTGCTCAAAGAGATTTAGATAGAACCACGGGGAACCTCGGGAACGCGTTCCGCGAACGGTGAACAATTGGACCGACGCAACACGGTAACCATCGAACAGCAGTTAAGCTTTCGCTAACGATCTATTACAACATAAAGCCAACGCGAAGCACCGTTTTCACAAATTACTGTACGCCGTGCAGCTACTACATCACCGTTTACCCCGAAGAAGTGGAAGAAGAACCGGAGGCTTCGTCGGAGGGCGGGGCCGCGTCGCGTCTCCGCTTTCCCTCGCGCAGGGTTCCCGGCAAATAAATAAACGGTCGAGAGAGTCGGATTGAGTGGATCCAGTTGGACAAAGACAAATTAGATGAAGTTAGCAAGATAGAGACTCCGAGGGACATTGGTCCGACCTGGGGGTGGAAACGAGACGAAAGGGATCGGTGGCGGACGACCGCAACGGGCGGAACCCCGGAATTCCGAAGCCAGAAATTTCGGGCTCGGCAACACACCGGCGGGGCCATAAGTGTAACGTTTCGAAAGGGCGTGCGCCAGAGACCCACCACCCGACTATATTACGCTGTTTCTCCGCGGAAGTTATAATTGTTTGTCGAGTTTCCGCGCCGCTCGATTCCCTCGAGAAGAGCGGGCCGCACTGCGACCGGACCGACGGACCTCTTCGTGTTTTCGAGAACACCTTGTGTGCCGAGGACTTCTGGCTGATACCAAAACGTTTTTGCAAGTTCATTTTGCCGACTGGCCTGGCCGCGATGCTCGAATCCGCTTTGAAACCCGCGTTGAATATGACTGGGAAAGGTGTGCGTCACAGGACTTCACGGACTCGGCTCTTTTCCACGGGACTTTGGTAAACGAAAGTTGTTGATTATCGAATGGCCAGTTTCAGTGTACAGTTTAGTTCAACCGGCGTTTCTTTTCGCGAAAGAATTTATTCACGAGTCTCTGTACAGAGCGACCTGAAATCGGTCGTCCGATTAAGTCGGATTAACCTTTTAGGTACGGCTGAATTCTGCGCGAGGCTATTTCTCTGGACGGCAGAGTCTGATGTGTACTGTACAGAGTCTGATACTGTATATACAGGGTGTCCCAAAAATGTCTCGCAATCCGAAACTGGCGGGTTTCTCAGGTCATTTGAAGCAACTTTTTCCTTTACAAAAATTTTCTCCGAGGCACCGTTAACGAGTTATTAACGAAAAACAGTGACCAATGAGAGGCGAGCTCGGCTGGCGCGAGGCGATCGAGCCAATGAGCGGAACTGGGCTTCGCGCGCTGGTTGGCTGGGCCGCCTCGCGTCAGCCGTACTCGATTCTTATTGGTCACTGTTTTTCGTTAATAACTCGTTAACGGTGCCTCGGAGAACATTTTTGTAAAGGAAGAAGTTGCTTCAAATGATCCGAGGAACCCGCCATTTCCGGATTGCGAGACATTTTTGGGACACCCTGTAGACTGTTGTAAATCGATGCGAAGACAAAAGAAGTGTGAAACAATGCATATGAAGACGATTATTTGGTTCGAACGATGAGCGAGTGAGCTACCAGAGCAAGCCACTATAGTGGCGCGTCGTCCAGAGAGGTGACATCCGCGAAAGTCACTATAGTGGCGTGTCGTTCTAAAAAATGATATCCGTGGAAGCCATTATAGCGGCGCGTCGGGCCTAAAAGGTTAATTTTGGTTGGTATCGAGGAGTAGGGTAAATGATCTGTATGGAATGATATAGTTTTTAACACTTTAGTCTACTCTTTGGTAAGACGTTTTAACGTAGATACAACAATATATGGTTCAATATCGAAGATTGAACGTCGTTTATGATAAAAGATAATTTATCTTGTGCAAGCTTCAGCTTTTAACCCTTTGCACTCGAAGCTATTTTAACTGTAAATCTAAAGTAATTTTTCTGATTTATAGTACTCTCATTTTATTTACGACAAAGTGCATTATTTTATGCATGCGAAATTGAGTCTTGCGACTCGTACAACAATTACACTTTTAACAATTCTTTAAAATCTGAACTTTGTCGCTGTTAAAATTATCTTAAAACTTCACTGATGCCTCAAAGTCACCACTCGTGTGCAAAGGGTTAGAATCAAGCCAGGTAGATCTTTGTTAAATTCTTGTTCAAGGACTCAATTCTTAGTCTAGCTATCAGTGGTTTATAAAGTAACAAATAATTCATTGATTTCAAGAACTTGATATTACATCGAAGTTTACTTTCGTCGGAAATGTCATCGACGTTCTCGAAAATTCTCCCCAATTTTCCTTCAGCTTGTAAACAAATACGAAGTACGATTATTCGAGCCTCGCGGCTCATTTTTATAATTGTATATTGATTGTCAACAATTATAAAAACGAGACGCAAAGCTCGAATAATCGTATCTCCTCTTCCCAAATTGTCCGTTTTTGTTCGCAAGCTGCAGGAAAATTAGGTCGAATTTAACGTATTTTGAGTAAAATTGCATCGTGCATTAAATAATTTGTACGATATAAACAGTTTGCGGAGAGGAAATATGTTTTGTATCCGTTGGAAAAAACACGGATCGAGAAAGAGCTGTATTTTTTGTCCGAACAGCTTTAGTAAATTAACAATACACCAACGATATGTTTTCAACTTTCCCGCAGTGTTTCTTTTTTCTTTTTATCTCGTTTGCACGTTGTCGACAGCGTCAAAATTTCCAGTCACGAACTCGCAAATATCCGCAACTAATTACAAGTTAATTGGAAAATCCACCGGGAAAAGGAATCCAATTTTAAAATCGCGAAAACATAAATAATGCGTCCGATAGCAAATGATTACCATAACAAAGGAAATCGGTCGGCGTAGCAATTAAAGCCGCCTCTCTGCGACGATTAGACCGAGATTTAAAAAATCCGGGGTCCCCATGAAAATAACGCGAATGCGCGCGTATATCTCGCTTGGAGTAATAAATTGGCTTGGCCGTAACCTGACGCGCGCGATAATTAATAATTATTTCTGACCGAGTAAAGAGAGCTTAATCCCGAACGGGCATCGATCGTCGCGCCGTCGTCGTCGTCGTCGAAATACGCGGAGCATTATTCACGGTCGCGATGAATATTCGCGGCACACACATCGGGAGGATTCTTTTCGTTTGTCGGGAAAATTAACGCCCGCGTGACGAAAGGTCGGGCGCGAAGATTTTCTCGGCGGGCGCGCGTGTTGTGCAAATTTCGGTCCTTCGCGCCTTCCTTCTCCGACGAGCTCGCCCGGCGAGAACGTGCGGAGTTCGCGGTGAAGGAAAAAATATTGGAACATCCGCGCGAAACTTCGAGATTCCGCGCACTCGCGTACAAGAAAAATACTAACGATAAATTCGCCGTTCTCCTACTTTGCCTCCGCCGGTTTCCGTCCGCTTCCGCTTTTCGTCCCGCTTTTCGTCGGGCCCATCGGTTGGCTGCTCGTAAAATCTAATATTTTTCGTCATATTTCAGATGCACCGGCTTTCTCGATCGCGTTGCCGAATGGCGAACGCGTTGTAAATTGCGCGAATAAACGTCGCCGTAAACCATCGGCCGGCCGATAATTCGTGAAATATTCGCGAATTATTTCGCGCGCGGCTATTCTCGCTGTGCTCCGCGCGAGTTCTCTCCTCCCCGTTGCGATTCGCCCGCGTTTTTGTTACACTTTCCCCCCCGTGGACGCGTAAAAGGACCGTTCCGCGCGTAGTCCTCCTGGTCAGCGCTTTCGCCCTTTCATTCTCGACGCAATAAAAAATGCTGGCTGCGTTTTATGCACGCACGGCCTAGCTAAGATACCCATTGCGCATACGTATAAAGGGCAGCGTCGTAAAGTACCCGTACCGTTGAATTTCTGCCCTATCTCGCGCGCTTTTTTTCCATTTCACCGCGCCCAGGGCCGAGGGAAGGGCGCGTGACGTGCAACCGTGAGTGCATGCGTAAATATTTATCCACTGAGCCGATGCGTGTGGTCTAGCTCTTGTCTCCGACACATACGCGTGTTCGGGATATGAAATACGATTAACGCTCTTCTGGGCCCATGTAACTTTCAAGTCACAAGCTAATATGTCCACTTTTTACCAAATAGTTTTTTAGTTTTTTTCACAAGATGATGTATATGTATTAATTTTATAATGCCTCCGAAATGACCAATAATGTTAACAACACGTGCGCACCGTCATACCAGTGACCATAAAAGATACAGGAAATCAATGTTTTAGACAATATTTTTGAAGCTGCTTCTTCGAAGCGAATGTCGATTTTAGACTCGATACGAATAGGTAATAGCTTACAAGAAACTTGGAATCCAGATGGAACGTTTGCAACTCGGAATGTGGATTTGTTGAATTTGTCGAAGCGTATTTCTAGTGCCTTTAACCCTCTATGGGCTCATGTAATTTTCAAGTCACAAGCTAATACAGGGTGTCCCAAAAATGTCTCGCAATCCCGAAATGGCGGGTTCCTCGGATCATTTGAAGCAACTTTTTCCTTTACAAAAATGTTCTCCGAGGCACCGTTAACGAGTTATTAACGAAAAACAGTGACCAATAAGAATCGAGTACGGCTGACGCGAGGCGGCCCAGCCAACCAGCGCGCGAAGCCCAGTTCCGCTCACTGGCTCGGTCGCCTCGCGCCAGCTGAGCTGGGATTCGACCGCCTCGACCGCTGGCGCCGTTGGCTCGGCCGCTACGCGCCAGCTGAGCTGGGATTCGACCGCTCGACCGCTGGCGTCGTTGGCTCGGCCACCTCGCGGCAGTTGATCTCGCCTCTCATTGATCACTGTTTTTCGTTAATAACTCGTTAACGGTGCCTCGGAGAAAATTTTTGTAAAGAAAAAAGTTGCTTCAAATGACCCGAGGAACCCACTACTTTCGGATTGCGAGACATTTTTGGGACACCCAGTATATTCACATTTTACCAAATAGTTTTAGCTTTTTTTCACAAGATGATGTATACGTCTTGATTATATAATGCCTCTGAAATAACCAATAACAATATTGACGACGGTTGGTAGCACCTCTACCTGAAATGTCGAAATAAATACCTTGCAAGTTGTCTGCAGATAGAAACCAAAGGGACCATCTTGTGCAATTGAGATTATTTGTGCTTTTGTCGGTGTTTACTAAATAAAAAAAGCGTATATAACAGCTCTGGGTTCGTATATCAATAACAATTTACTTATTTGCATTTCACTAATCATTTTGTTACTATTTGTATATGATACAGTTTTGTAACTTTCAGGTTACGTTGGGATATTGTGGTAGATTTGAGTGTATTTAGGATAATAGTTGTGCTTTCTTCTATTTTCAAATTTATATATCAAATACCCAAAATATGGATACAAAATCATGTAAAAATAAAAGAGGAATTAGAATTAGACGCATTAGCCGGTAATAGATCCGAAGATTCTTTATTAGATTCTGAGTCCGATGAAGATCATCCAGTAGCATTTATCAGACGACGCATAAATATTATTGACAGTGACGATGAATTTAGTACCGAATTATCATCGGATGAGGAAAATTCAGGACCACAAAAAACTATTTGGCAACCAGTTCCAAATGCAACGTACATCAATGTTTAACGCCAAATTCAAACTGTTTTATGGAATTTCACGCTTAAGCATTTATGCACAGAAATGGAAACATTATAAGCCGTTGTTACTTCAAAGTTACAAATTGAATTAATTATAATAAAGTTGCTTAAACTGTTAAATATTTTTTTTAATTAGCATATATCGGTTTATAATAATAGATTTTCAGTTGCATAAATTTTTTTATATTTATGAAAAAGATCCATAGAGCGTTAAGCTAAGGAGATCAGAGGGTGGTTTACTTCAGACGTAAATAATTTGATGCGTGATTAAATTAAAATAATTTGGTGCGATCCAGATCGCATAAAGACGTCTCAAAGATGTTGCCGAATGTTCTACGAATATTCTATAAACGTCTTACGTTAAAGACGTCTTCGAGACATTTTCTACGTAATAGTATTTAATCAATTAGCTGTGTTTGACGAGTATACTCGTTATGGAGAAGTGGCAGTATTTCGTGGAGTATACTCGTCGTGCGTAAAAAGTAGTGACCATTGGCTATTTAAATTGTAATTTTAGTGGAAACAAAAACATATTCTCAAATTTCGAGATATTTAGAATACTTTGAGGCCAGGTCAGAATAAAAAATATGATATTTGATTTTTATTACTATACTAATATACTATATTAGTATAGTATATTATATATAGTTACTATACTATTTAATATACTTATTAATATACTATTTATAATATCAATATTATTCTCGACCTTTGCGGAATCCCAAGTCCGAATCGGTGCAAATGATGTCCGGGTCACTTGATCGTAGCATGGACAGTGTTACGCGTGGAAAATAATAACCACGGCACAGAGTGTTTAGTGTTTCGCGATTGCCGGCACACGAATTCGCGAACGCGAGTCCGCCGGAGTCGGAACGGGTGATGGCAGCGTACAGATGTCTCCTGGTAAACGAATTCGCTACAAGTCGCATGGGAGTTAATGCAAATGCTAGCAAATTCCAGCAGCTAGGTACTCACATATGTATGTCATCAAGTTTGAGAACGTAAGCGGAGATGTACATGGTGGTCTGGGATTTTGCATAGGCTTTGACGAATTGCCAGATGTCGGTATCGATTGCAGCCAACCACTGTTTTCACTTAACGCTAAATCTACCGTGCCGGTCAAAATCACCGGTTCCACATTTGTATTTTAAAATCGTTAGAGTCATTTCCTACGAATTGAATGAATCAATTTTTTTATTACGGATTAATCCAGTCGCGAGAATTTACTGACCTATAAGTCTAAGTTCGAGACTTTCGTGACCCTATATGTATTTCAACCCTTTGCACTCGACGTCATTTTAACTCGAAATCCAAAATGGTTTTTCTGACCTATAGTGTATTTTATACATTTGAAATCGCATTTTGTGATTACACTTTGCACGGTATTTTTTAATATATAAACAGATTTGATAATGTTAACATTATTTTGAAATGAGATGTAACAATTTTTAATGGCGCCTTAGAGTCGCCATTAAGTGCAAAAGGTTAAAGGGTTCAGTTATCTGGGACTCAGAGATTTAGATCGTACGGAGCTTGAGTTTAGATTTCTAGGTCAAGGAGATTTTGAGTTTAAACTTTGCGATTGCAATAATTTTGAGCTCAGATCCTTGGATCGCGTGGATCACGAGAATCTTGTGCTTGCATCTTGCGAGTCTCGGGCTTGGACTCTAGGGTCAAAGGGCCTAGCCGGTACTCAGGTATAAACCTTCGGCTTATGGGGATTTCTGATTTGATCGCGCGAGTCCTCATAGACGTTTCGCACTCGAGATCCTAGATTGACATTCGTGGATTTGAGGAGTTCAGGAAACGATTCGTGGCATTTGATGTTTCCAGGTTCGATGGGTTGATCAGTAGATCAACATCTCGATCGCCGCGTCAAGAAAAATGAAAATCAATAGTTACATATATTTCCCCAATTTGATTAGGATACGCGAAACCAAGAACATCGAACAAGTAATCGATGTCGTACGACTTAACTTCTCAATTGTAATTCGATTAAACAGAATGCTTCGATTTTACGAAATTTTTAAAGTCATGGCACGCGGCAGTCGAAGCGTTAAAATCTCGGTTCATTCGAACGACGGCGTGTCTCTTGATTCTACAAGGTGTCCCAAAAATGTCTCGCAATCCGAAAGTGGCGGGTTCCTCAGACCATTTGAAGCAACTTTTTCCTTTACAAAAATTTTCTCCGAGACACCGTTAACGAGTTATTAACGAAAAACAGTGACCAATAAGAATCGAGTACGGCTGACGCGAGGCGGCCCAGCCAACCAGCGCGCGAAGCCCAGTTCCGCTCATTGGCTCGGCCGCCTCGCGCCAGCCGAGCTCGCCTCTCATTGGTCACTGTTTTTCGTTAATAACTCGTTAACGGTGCCTCGGAGAAAATTTTCGTAAAGGAAGAAGTTGCTTCAAATGATCCGAGGAACCTGTTATTTCCGGATTGCGAGACATTTTTGGGACACCCTGTACGTCGACTTATCAGCAGACAAGTCAGCGACTCCCGTGTTTCGCGTCTTCCCGTCCTCGAGGTTCGCGATGTGCTCCATCGAAATTTTACGATTTCACAAGCGGCCTCGCATTATTCTAAAATCCCCCAATGTCTCTGCGCCGGTTCCGCGTCCTATGTATATCTTTTATTCACGAAGTTCACTGTTGCGTATGTCGAATTCGGGGATCCGTAATCAGGCGAAGTAGCTCTCCCTTCCTTTTCATCTAAAGTACCCTAAATGGTAACCAGACACTTCTCTTTTTCCCCTTGCAGACTTCTCGTATGCGTGCCGCGAACTTCCCGTGGCTTGTTACATTTGTGTAGAGGGGCGCCTTCATGCATATACACTTGGCCATGCAAACTGCCCCTGGGAGGAGGACAGTGTACAGAAAACAGTTCCTGAAAACGTGCTCTTACGGTACTTCGCCGCGCGCTTACTATGCCGATCCTGAAGTTTGCCCTCTTCAGAAGTAAAACTCGGCGCGAAACGCGCGTACACCGCCAACCTACAATTTTATCGGCCGTTTTACACCGAGCTCGTTCCCGATGAACCTCTTTCGTCGATATCTCGGGACCATACTTTCTCCGTTCGTTAGACGAAATTCAGTTTTCCTTCCGGCGACGCTTATATGCTGGCCGAGTCCGAATGTCGCAAATTGATTCCCCGTCGCACAGTCCAGGCGCATTCCGCGCGAACATCCTCTCCGCTCGATAATTCACGCCGCATTCAGATCCCGGAATTTTCTCGGAAAATAATACGGAGTTTTTGCTGCCGGCGGACCACCGGTAAAGCGACATTCATCACTGTCGGCCGATCGTTCCGATCGAGGCTTACGTGCCCGACAAGAAACGCGGCATCGTGGAAATTGCCATGGACGATAGCCGGTGGGTACGTGTGCGCTCCCCGCAGCTCGCCGCGTTGCGTACGTCCGCAAACGCTTTTCCATCCGTAAGCCGCGCGTAATTATCCCGCTTCGCGACCGTACTCGTTCATTAAGGATTCGTATCGAACTGCCACGGATACCGTACAACTTATGCTAACCAGCCTGTCGACAAAGGAACCGCTTTTCAGGCTCAGTCGCTTTGTTGTCGCACCGGCTAACCTCCGTCGATGGGAGCAATTCCTGTTGTGCAAGAGGTATCGCGATGTTAATTTGACCCAGATCAAATAAGTGCCTCGCGTGACATCGTTCTACGGAGCCACGCAGCCGAGGATGCTAGCCGACATTCTGAGCACGTTTCCAGTTTCATGGGTGACCCTCCATATAAAAGATTTGACCGCGCACATGTGTCACATATTTTTCGTGGCCGAACCGAGGGTGGAAGCGCATGTTTCCGATCGACGTTTAATTCGTCGCGTAGGATTCTTTCCATCGTTTCGTTAATGTCTGCGTTCTTATCTACGCACAGTGTGCCCTTATTGGGAGCTTGGCGCACAGTGGGCGGAGCTTAACCGTCACTGTAGAAGAGGGGCTTCGGATGAGCCAATCGAGAGGTACGAAATAGCGACTTCCAAATGAATAATCTTCTTTGCCTAGTTTTCCTTTATCGACGAGTAGTTAACAGAAATTAATAGTTTTTAGAAACTAAAAGTTTTGCTTAAAGACTTATTATAAGCGACCCGGAATTATTTTCCAAAATGAAGCTCCGGCCGTCGTTTCATCTTTGACAATTCTTAATATATTGGGTTGGCAACTAAGTAATTGCCGATTTCACAGTTGTAGATGTCTCTCACTCCCATTTTTATGGTATCCGTAAATGTTATATTATAAAATTATTATTATTATTATTATTATTATTATGTCATTTTTTATTAATTTTTCAATATAGATATACAACAGTTGTGCTAAACTGGAATAGCTTTTGCAATCTGCAGATGGCTCGAAATAAAACTAACGTATAATTAGAAATTTACATTTATTTACAGCACAATCTCTGTTGTAGATAATCGAATAATCCGGACCTCTGATTATGCAGTTTCTACAATATTTTCAATTCCAGAGAGAGAGAGAGAGAGAGAGAGAGAGAGAGAGAGAAAGACTCTCTAAAACAAGAATATAAAGAGCACAAGATAATATACGCGATATATGTATATGTATCTTGTAAGATACATATACATATGTATGTATCTTGTAAGATACATATCCTGTTTTCTATGGAATTATTAATTTAACTGAATTATTATTAATTTAACTAAAATCGGCAATCACTTAGTTGCCAACCCAATATTATTCGATCCTTGCGATTCATTTGTTATAGTTACGAATTGTCGACAGCTGTAAAAACGAGCTGCAAGAGCAGAGTAATGGTGGCATTGTGAGAAACAAGAAACGTTTGAATCGTTTACTAAAATGCTTATCGTTTACTGACCAGATTTATCGTTAAGATAATCTAGAGTTAAGTTAATTCATAGCAACTTTATAATTTATTTCACTTGCCTTGTTAACCCTTTGCACTCGAGTAGCGACTCCGGGGCGCCACTAAAATTGTTATATCACGCTCCAAGATCATTTGTACACGATCGAAGTTTAGATTTCAAGAATTGTTAAAAGTGTAACTGTTGTACGACTCGCAAGACTGAATTTCGTACGCGTAGAATGTACTTTGTCATATAAAATAGGAATACAATAAGTCAGAAAAATTAGTTCAGATTCACAGTTGAAATGACTTCGATTGCAAAGGGTTAATATTTTGGTATACATAGATTGCGTTTTACCTTGGAAAAATAATATTTTTGCAATACTATGCTTTTTCCAAACCATTGAAATAGCATAAAAAATTGTTGTTGCACCCCCGCAATTAGAGGAGATATTTAGGTGGCCTCATCTAGGTGTACGTATCATGGTATATATCATGGTCGTGCGACGATTCGTCACAGAGGTGCCGAGGCACGGCACAGCTGCCAATAAACAGGAAACCGGCAACAACGAAATGAATAACAACTCTTCGAGCGTGCGTTAATCGAGCAATCGGGCGAATTGGGAGTTTCGGAGCCGGGGTGAAACACACTTTGTAAGTGTTTCCCCGCATCGTTGGGAACGTTTCTATCGGAACATGAAGGGGTTGAAGCGGCGCGGTAACATTCGTAATCGTGTTGATTGCGTGTTACAATATCGCGGCTCGGACGTTTTCTTATTTGGCCCGGGCTGTGGTGTTCGGTGTTTCCCGTATTCCTCGTTTTTTTCGCGGGTTTATCGCGAGGTCTGGCGTGTTACGATCCGCCGCGAGCATGGCGGGTTAGGATAGTGGCGTGCTCGTAAATGCCCCAACGATTTTTTTTTTCTAATGCCCCGCGTTACGAGTGGCACAACGTCGGCCCGAACGGGAGGGTAGAACGTGACCTGTAAAAAATGTGTGTCGCGTATTAGTTGTTTAACGAGCCGCGCGCATGTTAAGTCACGCGCGGCCGTAGAATAGCGAACGAAACGGCCGAAAGGGAGGGTGGATTACGCGCTGTCCGTGAACGGAGGGCAGAGAGGAGACGACGTAAAATGACGTGGATCGAAACGTGGGTAGACGTTAGGTAGTTTGAACCCGTCCGGTCATAATCGCCGCTTCGAAAAATGTACATAATGCAAACAAAGTATCCGGATTTTGTAAATCAAACAAAGCTACTTGCTTAACGCATTGACAGCCGGCCCCGCGAAAACGCGGGTTTTTGAGTCTGTCGCTTGAGCGTCGGCCCCGCGAAAACGCGGATTTCTGAGTCCGTAATAAATATATGTAATAATCCACCATGAGATGAGAAACTGTATTTTTTTTTTTATAATTATAAATTAAAAATTTCGATTTTGTTTAAATTTTTAATTACCGTTAATTCGTATATGAAGAATATGCAAATAAAATGTACTATTTTACGAAAATATATGATGTTTTAAATATGTTTTTGGCTATTCAGTGATCAGAAACAAGCGAATAAGACCGGAGTTCTGGGTTTAAGTGGCCGATACGTTGCCGGCGTTCAGGATTTGAATGTCTCTTAGGTCGCCGGCTGTCAATGTGTTAAAATAGGTCCCTATCCGTGGAAATACACATGCGCCGACTTTAAATGCATGATCTTTTGTTTTGAATTTTAAAAAGTCGTTTTTTTTTATAGGAATGTAGTCATAGGTTACGTAAAGAATAAATAAAAAAATCTAGGTAATAATATCGAGTATTTATTTTGAAAAAAAAGTTGTATGTAGACTTTTGGCAACAATATGCGTTTATTACTAATTATTATTATATTATTATATTATTATTATTATATTATATTATATATTATATATTATTATTATATTATATTATATATTATATATTATTATAATATATATTATATGTTATATTATATATTATATTATTATATTATATATTATTATTATTATAATATTATTATTATTACGTAAACAAATGGTCATGTATTTATATTATCTATTAATATAGGAATTTTCACATTATTTATAAATGAAATGCAGCAAAGCAATTGCGATTTTTGTTGTGACACAAAGCAATTAGATAAATCACTCCTTTATAGGAAACTCGAAAAAAGAAAGTATCTCTCCAAGTAACACATTGAAGGTTATCACCCACCACATTCGAATGTCAAAAAACATATAACTTACTCGCCGAAAGTAATGTCAAGTCTTTTATTTCATACATGGTCTATTGTCTATTGTTATCAACGTGTGTGTTCGGAAACGCACATATCCAGTTTTTTGAATAAAATTAAGTGAAACTGGAATGTAGACAATTGGCAACAATATGCATTTAAGGGTTAAATCGTTTTGATTCGTTTCCGGCGAGTATTTTCACGCGAATGCCTTACGGTGCTCGAACAATAATCTTTATTGACTGTTTGTCCATCCGGTGGGAATTCCGATTGGACAACACTACAGTAATCGAAGAAAATAGTGAGCATTTCCGTTTGCTTTTGAACTGGTATTTCGCGAATTGTGGACTTGTTTGCATGTCCGTACTGATAAATCCGTGTTTCATCACCAGTTGAGCCGTTTATTTTGAAAGTGGCATAAGTCACTTTACCGTAATGAAAAGTGGTGATTTTTTAACGTTTATACGAAATTATTTATACTGAGAAAAATATCCTGAGATAACAAATACAAGTAAATCTTCTCGAAAGTTAGCATCCATATTTTGAAACGTGTTAAAACGCAAACCCTTAAATATATCGACTTAAAACCAAAGTGACTTATGCCACTTTCAAAATAAAAGGCTCAGTTACGAGGCGTTTCATGAACGTAAAGAAATTTTGTTAAAATTGTAAAAATCACGACAAATTCTTTGCTCGACGGTTCTTTGCATTGTACAAATTGCAGAATACAGTGAATTCTCCCCAATTGTTCCTCAGCTTGTAAACAGAAATGGACAAAATTTGGGAAGAGAGGATACGATTATTCGAGCCTCGCGACTCGTTTTTATACAGGATGTCCTACAATTATTGAACAAGCGGGAAATGAGGGGTTCCTGAGGTCATTTGAAGTAACTTTTTCCTTAGCGAAAATGCAATCCGCGGCTTCGTTTATGAGTTATTAGCGAAAAACACTGACCAATGAGAGGCCGGCTCGCCTAGCGCGAGGCGGCCGAACCAATGAGCGGAACTCAGTTTTGTCCACTCGTTGGCTCGGCGGTCTCGCGCTAGCCGAGCTCGCTTCTCATTGGTCACTGTTTTTCGTCAATAACTCGTAAACGAAGCCATGGATTGCATTTTCGCTAAGGAAAGAGTTGCTTCAAATAATCTCAGGAACCCCTCATTTTCCGCTTGTACAATAATTTTGGGATACCCTATAATTACCGATTGTCAATTACTATAAAAACGAGCCGCAAGGTTGTTATTATTATTGTATTAAGGTCGTATCTCCTCTTCCCAGATTGTCCATTTTTGTTTCCAAGCTGATGGTCAATTAGGGAGAATTTACTGTACTTACAAGCTACAAATTGTTTCTACACATGCACGGCAGGGCTCTAGAATGAGAAATCTCGAGTACTTAATTCTGTATAATGCAAATAGTAGTATTGCTCGACAATCTCTTCTCGAGGCTTGCGTTATTAAAATTTCTGGTTGTAAGGCATTCGAACGAACGTTCGAAGCCAGCCTTCCGTCGAATTATACGCTAATCGCAGGTCGCGGATAATGCCACTCTACGACGCGGGTATTTCTATGCTAACGAACGCTATAACGGCCTAGAGTCTCGTATTTGCTCCGTGATAGAGGCCGAAAGTTAACGTTCTCTATCGAAAGTTCCTCGGTAGAGCAGCAATTAAGATAAACGGAGAAATGTTGTATTAATTAAAGGAGTTGAACACATCTTTCCGAACGGTATAGCCCGTCCATAACTGCCGGGGTTGGGAACGTAATTATAGCGAACAGTGGGCACGCTCCTGTACTTGTTCCTTTTGCGGGCCGATAATTAGAGTTGCGACTGTTTATGTAGATCCCGAGCTCTCTCTCCAAGCTATCGGAAGAAACAGATGGTCTTTTCTTGAGGATTTTAATGCCGCGCAAGCGGAGTAAAAGTTTCGGAAAAAGTTCTCCTTGTTTTGCGTTTCATTCGCGACCGGTTATCACGGATGCATAAAATATACGGTCCACCAACAACTTTTATCGCACTGTCAGCTGTACCTTCGTGACACCGTGGCATAAAGATCGTCTGTCAGAAAGGAAACATTTCTTTTCTTTTTCTTTTTCGTGTTTCTCCTTTGTTGCGCAAACTGTTGATTCGTGTATTTCACTTGGTACACAAAAGGGGCACGCGTTGCTGCGTTTTGACGATGTCATCCACTTTATCCCAGCATCGGTGATCCGATTTAGTATCGGAAATAAAGTTTTCGGACGAAGTTCGCAATTTTTTTAATTACAGTTGTGAAATCTGATAGCACGGGAGCTTTACGCGGTTTGTTGAAGCGTAAAAGAACGACTCACTTGAAACGTTTCTCTCTTTTATGATATTTCTTTGTATTCCTTACTTTGTTCCTGAAACAGCGAGATTTTTCTTTTATTTTCCGTTGCGATCTGAAGAATTCAGTTTTTGTTTTTAACTGCGTTGTCGCAACAATGTTTTATAAAAGTTACTTGGTTCATTTGATTAGATTAAGGTCAATAAAAGTATTACGTTTCATCGGTAGCCATACAGAAAATGTAACTTTAAATGTACAATAATGTCACCCTAAGTGACGTTCAGATTGTGCAGAAAAATTGACAATTTGAGAAGAGGAGATACGATTGTTCGAGACTTGTAGCTCGTTTTTATAGTTGTTGACGATCGATAACCATAAAAAACGAGCCACAAGGCTCGAACAATCGTATCTCCAAAATTGTCCATTTTTGTGGACAATCTGAGCGTCAATTAGGGAGACATTACTGTATTTCCCTAAAAACGACATTACCAGAGGTAGCTACCCCCAGAATCACCATATGATAGTTTTTAATTTTTTAACTTTTATTGTGACCCTCATTGTAGAATTTATTACAGAGATTTTTTCCAAATGAATAATCTTCTTTGCCTAGTATTCCTTTATCGACGAGGGGTTGACAGAAATTAATAGTTTTTAGAAACTGAAAGTTTTGCTTAAAGACTGAACAATTTAATTTAAAACGTAACATTTCTCAAATTATTATAAGCGGCCCGGAATTATTTTCCAAAATGAAGCTCCGGCCGATCGTTTCATCTTTGACAATTCTTAATATATTGGGTTGGCAACTAAGTAATTGCCGATTTCAGTTACACATGTCTCTCACTCCTATTTTTATGGTATCCGTAAATGTAATATTATAAAATTATTATTATTATTATTATTATTATTATTATTATTATTATGTCATTTTTTATTAATTTTTCAATATAGATATACAACAGTTGTGCTAAACTGGAATAGCTTTTGTAATCTGCAGATGGCTCGAAATAAAACTAACGTATAATTAGAAATTTACTTTTATTTACAGCACAATCTCTGTTGTAGATAATCGAATAATCCGGACCTCTAATTATGCAGTTTCTATTGGGTTGGCAACTAAGTAATTGCCGATTTCAGTTATACATGTCTCTCACTTCCATTTTTATGATATCCGTAAATGTTATATTATAAAATTATTATTATTATTATTATGTTATTTTTTATTATCCGTGAATGTTAGCAACTGGACAAATTGAATGCAGCGGTCAAGGAAAAGCGACCAGAATTGGTCCATCGTAAAGGTGTCATTTTCCACCAGGACAATGCTAGGCCGCACACGTCTTTGTCCACTCGGCAAAAATTGATGGATATTGGTTGGGAATTGATGTTGCACCCACCATATAGCCCTGATCTCACGCCATCGGATCACCACTTATTTCGATCCCTGGACATCTCCCTTCGTGGTAAAACTTTTAATGACGATGACGCTGTAAAATCTCACTTAACTCAGTTTTTGGCCGAAAAGGATCAGACTTTCTACGAGCGTGGAATTTTCAAGTTGTCAGAGAGATGGCAAAAGGTCATCGAACAAAATGGAAAATACATTACAGATTAAACTTCGTTCCAAGTAAAAAAAAATCTTTTATTTCATTGAACAAATCGGCAATTACTTGGTTGCCAACCCAATACTTAGGAAATATCATCACGTTCTTGCCTGCTAATTAACTATCTAACCTCTTAAACAAATTTCCGCGACTGCATAAGGACCTGCAATCCACGAATACTAAAATCAGAGAAAATCCTGGAAATGTACGCTTCTACGGTGCGTGTCTATCGTTCACATCCACTGCGCACGCAGGACCAGGTTTAAATGAGGCTTGTTTGGCAAGCTCACAGGGAGTGGGGGGTGGGGGGAACAAGGTTCGAGCGATCCGCAGCGGTTTCCTTTCGAGATTCCCCCGAATCCTTCCACTATTCTTGGATCGGTGTAACGAGAATCGCGGAGAGGGTTAGCTGCGAATGGCTGAAAGTAGCGAATCGCGTGGGCGGTCGGCGATGCATCAGACGGAAGGCAGCCGGGGATCGAGGTTCCCTTTTATATTAAAGCGCGCGGCACTCTTTCGCGGAATTGGAATAGTACGCGGGGAAATAGGCGCGCGGCGTGCCGGAGTGTTGCGAGGAGCAATGGGGTGGGGAGAGGGGAGAGAGAGAGAGAGAGAGAGAGTATCCGCGCGCGCTCGCTTTAGCGGATCCGCGCGCCGCAAAGGGAGAAAGCGAGCGCGCCGCAGAGGGGGGAAAGAGTGCGCGCCGCAAAGGGAGAAAGGGAAAGGCGGCTCTCGCGCAGAGTAATTAAAACTCTGAAAGTCCCTAAGTCGCCTCAGACTGCGCGTTATTTGCAAACGCACTCCTTCGGCCTCGTGCACCGCGCGGAGTTAGAAAACGGACCGAAGAGAGAAGTGTCGGGATAGAGGGGAAGTGAGCCGAGACGACGACTTGCCCGCCGACACTTCTGCTCCCCCTCTTCGCGCTTTCTCTTCCGTTTTGCCTGTGCGCCTCCTCCTTTTCCTCCCCTTCCCTCCCAGCTCTGCGCGTGTTTTCGTTTTGCTCGTCTCACAGTGGCGGATGAAAACACATAGCAACTAAAATTATATATATAACATAAAACTATCTATTATGAAACATCGCTGAATTATGAACCCTTCTTGAAACGGTAGCGCAAACAACGCGATCAAAAATAGGCAGAGCGTATGATAGTGGATATAAAAGTTCTACCCATATTTTTGAACATTATTGTATACCAATTTGCTCATTCGCAAGTATTGTTATGCAAGAATCAGGTTTAAAAGAAAATTTTCATTCGAATACCGGCGTTTCTAAGCGAGAACGTACTATTCGTGTACTTCAATTTTTTTATTGTACCATTTATGGAACAGTTGTCGACAGTGTTTTATATTCAATGCCCCTATCGGAAAGGATCACTAGAAAATTGTAATAATTAATGCAAATAATTTTTGGCATTATTATTGGACGATTTCTCGAATAGCAGCTAATTCTTGTTTTTTAATATCCAACTTCACCGAACTTATAGTTGAAAAATGAATTGAAAATACAGTATATTCAATCGGACATAACTCAAGAAATGTGAGAAATAGAAAAACGTGCTCTTGCATAATGTAAGTGCATACAAAGTACGTTAATTTCTGTAAAGATTATTTATATATATTATTATATATATTTTCCAAGAACGAAATAATCGTAAATGACGATATCAAATTTAGGATGATCTATTTCAGGTGGGCTATTTCAAAGCCGCACAGTCGTGTCCAAAATGAACAAATGGTAAAAAAAAATCGTACTATATAATGACCGCAATGTCTTTACGAGGATATTTTTAAAACCTGACTTTTTCCCGCTTTTCGTGTACAAATCGACCGCTGTGCGTCGTTCGTTCGCTCGCGCAGCTTTCGCGCGAGACTCATCCACCCCTATTAGCTCCGTTGTTTACGCGTCTCACAGTCTGCCCTGTCGGTCTCGTTCTCTCGTTTCCGTTCCGCCAGGATCTTTGTCTCGACTCGACTCGGCTCGGCCCGACCCGGCCCGACGTTTGATGTTTTAACGCGTCCGCGGGCCTGAGAGCCCGCGATAGGCCGTGCATGCATTTTTCGCGTGCCGATTACCAGCGATCCCGCGGCACGGGAAAGCCGGACAAAGAGGTTTTCCAGGAGGGGCGGAGGCTCGAAGCTTTGGGGAAGCTGCGGGAAGCAGGAAGCGAGCGCCGCTCGGGCCGGGGCTTTTAAAAAAACGAATATGCACCGCGAGTGCCGCGCACGCTGAAAGGCTCGATGCAAACTCAGGAGCTCGATATCTGCTGCGCTCAAACGCGCGACGTTTTCGCCCTTCCCACGCGGCCACCCTCGCCGTTCCGTCACGCCTACGCTTCCAGAAACTATTCGACAAAGTTGCGAACTGTCGGAATCTTCGAGTAACCGTCGCGTCGCGTTGTGTCGCGTCGTGTCGCGCCGCGCCGCGCGACACGATTCCTGCGAACGAGGTGCGACGGATACGTTCGACGCGCGTCGAATATAGAAACTCGGTTCGGAAAAGAAATCACGGTAGAACGGGCACCGTCTACCGATGTGACGACCCCTGAAATCCTAAGAAAGAGGAGAGAGAAACGCCCAGCTGAAACGCGGAATGCCGGCGAGACGCGGGTTTGGTTTGGCGGAATGGCCGATAACACCCGATCGCCGAACTTCGATCTCTGCTTGAACTCTGAACCCCTTGCGGTCGAAACTGTACCCACCCTTTTGTTTCTTGGAATTTCTTGGAACGTTTCTGGGATTCGTTCGCATTTCTATTGGGTTGGCAACTAAGTAATTGCCGACTTGTTCAATGAAATAAAAAATTTTTTTTACTTGGAACGAAGTTTAATCTGTAATGTATTTCCCATTTTGTTCGATGACCTTTTGCCATCTCTCCGACAACTTGAAAATTCCACGCTCGTAGAAAGTCTGATCCTTTTCGGCCAAAAACTGAGTTAAGTGAGATTTTACAGCGTCGTCATCGTTAAAAGTTTTACCACGAAGGGAGTTGTCCAGGGATCGAAATAAGTGGTGATCCGATGGCGCGAGATCAGGGCTGTATGGTGGGTGTAACATCAATTCCCAACCAATATCCATCAATTTTTGCCGAGTGGACGAAGACGTGTGCGGCCTAGCATTGTCCTGCTGGAAAATGACACCTTCACGATTGACCAATTCTGGTCGCTTTTCCTTGACCGCTGCATTCAATTTGTCCAGTTGCTAACATTCACGGATAATAAAAAATAACATAATAATAATAATTTTATAATATAACATTTACGGATATCATAAAAATGGGAGTGAGAGACATTTATAACTGAAATCGGCAATTACTTAGTTGCCAAGCCAATAAATTGCCAACTTTCCTGTTATTTAAATCTGGGGCATAGTATTTATAAAGAATTTATAAAGTATTATTTTCTAAAACGTGTAATAACGTACTCTTTAAAGTCCAAGAAAATGCGTTGTTTCATTTGTTAACACCAGTTGAAATGACTGGTTCCCGATTTTTGCTTTTACAATTTATAATAATAATAATAATATATAATATAATAATATATAACATAATAATATATAACATAATAATATATAACATAATAATATATAACATAATAATAATAATAATAATTTTCTAATATAACATTTACGGATATCATAAACATGGAATGATTAAATATTAGTAGGAGGTGAATAAAATTGTATTTCGGTTAAAAAGGAATAATTAAGTATTAATAGTATTAAACGAATTTGAAAAGAAATTATTAAATATTAATAGCAAGCTAACAGAATTTTATTTCGGTTGAAACAAAATGATTAAATATTAGCTACAAGAGAATGCAATATTATATAAAAGAGAAGTAATTAAATTTCGATAGCAGGTGAATAAAATTGTATTTTGGTTGAAAAGAAATAGCTGAGTCAATGCGGTCTAGCATTGTCCTGCTGGAAAATGACACCTTTACGATTGACCAATTCCGGTCGCTTTTCCTTGACTTGACCGCTGCATTCAATTTGTCCAGTTGCTAACATTTACGGATATCATAAAAATGGGAGTGAGAGACATCTATAACTGAAATCGGCAATTACTTAGTTGCTAACCCAATAATAAATGTTAACTTTGCAGTCTATTCGGATCTTCGGCCTATCAATAACCTTGACGTAACCAAAACATTTTTGTCGTCGAGATGTTCTTACAAAAGTAAACAAATTGATTGCGCATTTGCGTTGAGATTAATGATCAGAGTATTTTGATAACGAACAAATGAAATATTATCTCGATTTCAAATAGACGAATAATGTCTAGTGTGCTCTGTTCAAAAACCTTCATCACTATACTGACACGATGTTACAGCGCAAGGGGTTGATCTAAAAGGCGGTTAAGTCGATAATAGAATCATAGTTTTATTAACTGTTGATAATAAGGATTTTTAGAAATGTGTACAGCAGTGTGATGATAGAACAATTCGGTTTCCATAGCCGAATCTGCTTCCATAGAAATTGCACGAATGAATAGCGAATTTATTTAGAGATATAGAAACTTGTAAATTGTAACTCTTGTATTGTCTTTATAATAAGGATTTTTAGAAATGTACACAGCAGTGTGATGACAGAACAATTCGATTTCCACAGCTGAACCTGCTTCCATAGAAATTGCGCGAACGGATAGCTAACTTATTTACGGAAATAGAAAACTCGGAAATAGAGTAACTCTTCTATCAAATTGTTCGCAAGATAGGGATACGTTAACAAAACGACACTTGTATCTTCCGTTTTAATCTTCACAAAACTGCCTATGAAAATCTGAATTCACTTTGAAAATACCATTGATCGATAATTGCTGAAACGCAAGTCAATATATTGATGGAAATAGTAGCGCAGTCGTCGCTACGAGAGAAAAGCTATTGAAAACTGATCGTCGAATTTTCAAATTCCGAGTGTCGAATTCCTTGCGAGCAGTGGCATTTTCTGAGACACGAACAGAATCCTTGAACTAGGTAGACTTGGGGCAATCGAGGCTCCATTGTATCCTCTTCGGAGCCAAAATAATTTATAGGCGCGCCGGTCGGCGTCCGCCGAGATAAGTATCAGCGATAGATTCCGAAAATTGACTGTCGAACCGTCGGATTATAAATAGTGGATTGCCGCGGTGTTCACGGGTGAATGCTTACAATCGGCGAATGGTATTTTTCGTCGCGGAACGGAGAGCGAATATTACGGTATCGAGGTTGATTTAAATTGATACCTGGTCGATTTTCAGGCTATCGTGCGTCTACCGGCGCGTCCAATGACTTTTTTTGTCTCGACCGGACGGTCAATTTCATTCGCTTTTTTACACGTCATTTCACGGAAAACCGTACCGTCACACGGCCTCCAACGGAATGCCAGTGTTTGGTTATTAAAAATTGAACAATTATAGAGACATTATATATATATTTAATATATTAATATATTTATTCATTATTTATTATATTATATATTATATATTATGTATTATATATTATATATTATATATTATATATTATATATTGTATATTGTATATTGTATATTATATATTATATATTATATATTATATATTATATATTATATATTATATATTATATATTATATATTATATATTATATATTATATATTATATATTATATATTATATATTATATATTATATATTATATATTATATATTATATATTATATATTATATATTATATATTATATATTATATAATATATATTGTCAAAATATATTTATTAATATATTTAATATATTTTCAAGATTCGAGGATTCGATCCAACAATACTGACCGACGAGTTTTCATCCTACGTTTGTCGAAGACTTGAATTTCTTACGTCGCGGTAACGATGCAAGATGAAGATTAACAGGATTTTCGTTCTATAGTAGCGTGGCATTATGTCGAAAAGAATTTTTTTCCCGCATTTTTATCATTTATTTTGAGTTTTGCACGAACACGAATTCTGCGGATATTCGTGTAATTTTTTTGTTAATACAAATACAAAACTTGGAAATAACGCTGCGAAGGCCGCCGAAAGACCAGAATTTCTTTGACAGTGGCATTCATACATTCGAAAACTCGTTGGAAAAGAGCGAATCGAAGCGTTCATTTAGCAGGTCATATTTTGATGGAATAAACTTTTTGACGAAACAAATATAGTTCTCGTTGAAAGATACGAAATTTCGACTGTTCGTTTGGAAATCCGACGTTTCATACGCCGTGTATGACATTTCGACCATAGAAATGTATGACGTTTTGTACTGAAACGGCATTGACTCCGACGAACTTATGGAACAGAGAGCATCGTGTGTGACCAATCGCGCACATTCGCCGTGTTACTCTCCAAGATTCGATTTACGACGTATACACCTACTAGAAGAAAATCGCGCGTGAAACGGCTTCTCGAAATATATCTGCCGGAAACTCGCATTCGACAGTAGTTACTACGAAATCGAGGAGAATAGGGCGTTCAGGATCGTCGAAGTTGGGAAGGGTGTTGGTGCCGCGGAGGTGGGGGAGGGGGGTGGGGGACGTAAAAATCGAGTGGCTTGGGGTTCCCGGGGGATGAGAACTCGTGTAAAAGGGAGGATTTCCAATATCACGTCGCTCAGGCATCTTTTGGATCGGCGTTAATGGTCTCTTCCGTTCCCGTCGCCCTTCAACCGTCCTCGATCCTCGTTGGATCTCGAGATTTTTTTTCCCTGTACATAGATATACAGGGTGGTCCACCTAAATATTGCCCCACCCAAATATCTTCTCCGATCGTGATTTTACAAACAATATTTTCTATGGAATTTGACGTGTACGATGTAAAACGTGATTTTATTTTCCAATGTGATCGAGCTTGATTCGCATACGAGCGTATATATTTTTTTATTGTATCGTGTAGCTGACGTTAACCTTTTGGGTACGGCTGAATTCTGCGCGAGGCTATTTCTCTGGACGGCAGAGTCTGGTGTGTACTGTACAGAGTCTGATACTGTATATACAGGGTGTCCCAAAAATGTCTCGCATTCCGAAAGTGGCGGGTTCCTCAGGCCATTTGAAGCAACTTTTTCCTTTACAAAAATTTTCTCCGAGGCACCGTTAACGAGTTATTAACGAAAAACAGTGACCAATGAGAGGCGAGCTCGGCTGGCGCGAGGCGATCGAGCCAATGAGCGGAACTGGGCTTCGCGCGCTGGTTGGCTGGGCCGCCTCGCGTCAGCCGTACTCGATTCTTATTGGTCACTGTTTTTCGTTAATAACTCGTTAACGGTGCCTCGGAGAACATTTTTGTAAAGGAAGAAGTTGCTTCAAATGATCCGAGGAACCCGCCATTTCCGGATTGCGAGACATTTTTGGGACACCCTGTAGGCTGTTGTAAATCGATGCGAAGACAAAAGAAGTGTGAAACAATGCATATGAAGACGATTATTTGATTCGAACGATGAGCGAGTGAGCTACTAGAGCAAGCCACTATAGTGGCGCGTCGTGCCTAAAAGGTTAAAACGCATTCAGACATGTATAATGATCTAACCCTGAAATGACTTTCGACTCCAAACGTGAAAATTCATTTACGTTTAAATCTACGACGATGAGATTGGAGAACTTCGGGAAAACTATCGGAAGAGATACTTAGGTGGCAATGTTTAGGTGGACCACCCTGTATACAGGGTGTCCCAGGTTTTAATGTTCAAACTTTGTCAGTATATTCTATGGCACGAAGTAAGAAAAAAATGTAATTTAAACATAGGTCATGTAGAGCTTTATTAAGAAGTCATAATAAAAATTCAGAATAGGAATAGTAATCAACTAAAAAAGAAAATAAAAAATAAAAAAAAATCTTCGATCGATGTCAATCATGTATTGTCAACAACGGTTATTAATACATTTCGAAATGCATTAATAAACACAGCTTACATAAACACACCGCATGCGCTGATCTATTCAAGCCAATGCTCGCAGTAACAGCAAGTCGATTACTATTCCTATTCTGAATTTTTGTTATAACTTCTTAATAAAGCTCTATATGACCTATGTTTACATAACATTGTTTTCTTACTTTTTGCCATAGAATACACTAACAAAGTTTGAACATTAAAACCTGGGACACCCTGTATATTAAAAAGACCAAATTACTATCAGATTATGGTGGCATCTGTAACATTGTACAACGTCGGTTGTATCGGAAGAAGTAGACAATTAGACAACTGTTCTTGAAAGGTTAAACATAAGTGGGCACGGGGTACAGCAGTATTTAACATTTTTTAGATCACGTGAACGATGTGCAGTGAAAAAACCGCTGATTACAACGCACAGATTAGATTAGCGTCCTTGACTCATACGATCTTCAATAATAATCGTCATCATAACGATTGTTTTCTTACTTTGTGCCATAGAATACACTGACAAAGTTCGAACATTAAAACCTGGGACACCCTGTATATATCTATATATGTATGGATATTCCTTTCATTTTTATCCTTGGGCCAAGGGAGGTACGTCGTCGCCCATCGATTCCAGGCGAAACCTCGACGGGCGAAATTCTAATGGCGTCGACGTCGGTGTATAATAACGACATCGGTAATGCCACGCGAAAAGAACACGGAGCTCCTCTAATGAATCTCGACTGGCTGACGACTGCCTTTATCGTGGACGGTCGGGTTCGAGGTTCAAACCGGCGGGATGACATTCTGTGCCCGCGGCTAGACATCGTGAAATTTGTTCCACGAATTTATTTTCCGGTTGGCGAATCGATCTTCCTCTTTACCTCGCAAACAAAGCGAGCACTGTTCCTTCACGAGGTTTCCTGGCTTCGGGAAGACGCTCGAACGCGGCGGAAGCTGTCCCGCTTCCGTCTTCGCTCACAATGGACTAAACAAGGAATCGGGGTACGAAAAAATTATGTTCGTTAGGAGCGGGTTTCGTAAGCAGCCTCTCTAAACGGGCTGTTTGTTCCACGCCTAGCGATGATTAAAAATTTGTATGCGGTATAAACGTTATTTATTATTTACTATTAGTTTCTTTAGGGAACACCTTGTTGGTAAATATCTTGAAAATTGTCTCTTGTCACCTAGCCTTTTAGATCTGCGGTATTTTTCAGCGCTTTTGTTCCACCGGGCTAAGAGTGGGAGAATTTCCCCATCTATATTCGACGTATGCGTGGAAGGGTTAGTATAGCAATCGTGGTTGCGATATTTTTAATATTTTTATCTTATTTATCATTCTATAAAAGTTGTTTATTCAATATTTAATATTGAATATTATATAGATTTATTGTATAGATAATATTTAATAATATTAAAATATAATATATATAATATTTAATAATATTAAAATATTATATAGATAATATTTACTAATATTGAAATATTATATAGACAATATTTAATAATATTAAAATATTGTGTACAGATAATATTTAATAATATTAAAATATTATAGAGATAATATTTAATAATATTAAAATATTATATAGATAATATTCAATAATATTAAAATATAATACAGATAATATTTAATAATATTAAAATATTATATATATAATATTTAATAATATTAAACTATTATATAGACAATATTTAATAATATTAAAATATTGTATAGATAATATTTAATAATATTAAAATATTATATAGATAATATTTACTAATATTAAAATACTATGTAGATAATATTTAATAATATTAAAAAATTATACAGATAATATTTAATCATATTAAAATATTATATAGATAATATTTAATATTTTTCAATTTAAGCTCGCAAAGCGTTTCGAAGCACGTAAATGTTATGACGTCGCGTCGTCCGCGTTCGCGATTGCTACGCTCTGCCACGCGTGCGTCGACCGTGGAAGGGGAAACAAAAGTGCCGGAAAGTGCTGCAAGAGTTTGGAAGGCCTGCTTATGACTATACTGCGGACTCCATGCATGTATAACAAAAATGAGTAGATGAAACACGAAACAGTATCGTTATTAGAAAAATTAAAAAATCTGATTTTATTATTTAGAAATCGCTGAAATTATTCGACACGGAAATAAATGTTTCTTGCAACTAATGCACAACATTTTTATTTTACATAAAGGTCTGCAATATCTTTAGTTTAGTTTACCTAAACTACGCCTACCTATTTATTATTATTTTTGGTTCAGCCTGTGTCAGGAATATATTTAATCTGAGTTGTATCAGTACGAACACAAAGCAATTGCGTAACATAAAGTAACACCGATGTACTAATTAATATTCAACAAACGACTGTTAATATCGCGAATTTCTTTTCCAATTAACACTTAATCTACGGAGCACTAAAAGTGACTGACCCTATGCTGTTTTATAAGAATGACAGGACTCGATGTATTTAGACTTTTCACTATTCTTGTTAAGATTGATGCTTGTATTAAATAATTTGTTCCTTTGTTCATTTTCTATGAAAGATATGTTTGTAATTTTAGCAAACTTTGAAACAAAAGATGTGAAACCGGTGATTTTAACCGGCCATTATAGGTATAATGTTCATGTCGTATTGAATAATTTTAGTTTTCCCGATCATTTTTCTTCTATATCCATATCTTTTAAGGCTAGGTTTACAGAACCCGTTAAAATGACGAGTCACCAATATTTTCATTTATGATTGTTCAAATTGTAAAGATACATTTATGAATTATTTATTCAATATACAGGGTGTCCCAAAAATGTCTCGTGGCGGGTTCCCCAGATCATTTGAAGCAACTTCTTCCTTTACAAAAATGTTCTCCGAGGCACCGTTAACGAGTTATTAACAAGAAACAGTGACCGATAAGAATCGAGTACGGCTGACGCGAGGCGGCCCAGCCAACCAGCGCGCGAAGCCCAGTTCCGCTCATTGGCTCGGTCGCCTCGCGCCAGCTGAGCTGGGATTCGACCGCTCGACCGCTGGCGCCGTTGGCTCGGCCGCCTCGCACCAGCCGAGCTCGCCTCTCATTGGTTACTGTTTTTCGTTAATAACTCGTTAACGGTGCCTCGGAGAACATTTTTGTAAAGGAAAAAGTTGCTTCAAATGACCTGAGGGACCCGCCACATTCGGATTGCGAGTCATTTTTGGGACACCCTGTATATAGGAGCCGAAGGTTAACGACCGGAGAATCCTCGAGCGCGTTACGATTTCGAAGCGTCCTCCGAAATCAACAGTATATTATTGTATACAGCTGTAGTGTCTTTTTTTATTGTATTTTGTTTGCTACCAATCTACTATCTCTGCATATATTTCTATTTTCTTTTATTTCTAATATAGGGTTAATACAAATATGATGTTAGGAAAAACTTTTTGGAAAAAGATACCAGTGTGCGCCGCGTTCTCGATTTATTGATCGAGCACGATCGATACTCGTCGGCTATGGTTAACTGTTCATCGAAATCCCAGATCCCGTGTCACCGATAAATTCGCCGGCAGCCAAAACTCACGGGCGACGTATTTATGCCGTCGTCGGGCCGCGTTTGCGTTCCGTACTTACCGGGCTTAAAACACGACCGGAAGAAAACGGGGGATAGAGGAGGTCTGGTAAACGAATTTCACGAAATTCCACTCATTGACAGCTTGGAAGCCGATTAAATCGTTGTCTCGTAACGCGCTCACGGGCGCCAGTCTGGTATTTAATTATGGAGAGTCACGGATGCGCTCTGTTTGCCGGACCTCGCGCATTATTCAGCGTATTTACGAGCAAATCTGCGAATATGTTTCCCGATGAAAGAACGGCCGATAATCCGTCGCTGGGAAGCTCTGAAAATGCTTCCCGAGCCCGGAAAATACAATACGATCCCGGTCGCGTGAGCTAAGTTCCCTCCTGAAATTAGTGACAATTATGGTCATTGGTAAAATCCAATGATCCTGGGATCTTGCGATTCAAGCTCTGTCAAGAAACCTTAGAATTGATTGGTTTGCGAGATTTGATTAGCCATGAACTGCCTTTCTTTATATTACTCTAGATTTACAGAGTCTTTTAGGACTCTCTGCTTTTAAGCAGCTGATTTTTCACGAGAGTTATTGCAATATTTGCCGCAAATAACATACTATATATATGTTATTTATAATGCAGTAACTCTCGTAAAAAATCAGAATAAACGTCTTATTGTTATTTATACATATATATGCATTGACTTACGGCGTTTTTTCTTATATTTAGCCACAGAATTGTAGACTCAAAGTAACTTTTACAACATTTTATTGATATTTAAACAAAAACCAAGAAATAACTATATACATATATAATTAATATAATTATATAATATTTTTTCTTACTATATTTACATATTATAGTAAATTTATGTATTAGAAAAAAAGATCGTGAAAACAAAGATCTAGAAAAGTCGTTGCGTTTTGAAAAGTGTCCGAATATTAACGGGAGTCACTGTACGTTGTATACGATGCATAAAGTATGTAAAAATGATAACATCTTTAATACGTTCAGCGAGTTTGTCCTTGAGAAGCCATTTGCAGAATATTCTACTATTAAAATATAGAACTCCGATTTTGACAAATGTCGTACAAAGTGATGGAATGCGGTCAAGTTTTTGGGAAAAAGGTGCCGCTGTGCGCCGCGCGCTCGTTTCCCGATCCTGTTCCTACGAGAACACACTTTATCGCGCGAATTTTTCTTGCCCGCACGTTCGGAAATCCTTCGCTCGATACGTCGTACTCTGTCTCGCCGTTACCGATACGCGGGCAGATGCGTAATTATTTCATGGTGGCCGCTGGCTCGTCCTGGTACAAGACAGGCGTTGCTTATCCTCGAGTAAGACACGCGAAATGAAGAATGATGCGCGGCTGTCCTGCCGCTGTCTAACTGGAATTTATTTACATAACCGTGAACAAGTGCACGCCACGATGATGTAGTATCGTCAGCGAGATGACGGTATCCTGATGTACACGTCATTATCCTTTTCGACACGACGCGCCACTATAGTGGTTTTCGCGGATGTCGTCTTCCAAAAAGCAACGCGCCACTATAGTGGTTTTCGCGGATGTCACCTCTCTGGACGACGCGCCACTATAGTGGCTTGCTTTAGTAGCTCACTCGCTCATCGTTTGAACCAAATAATCGTCTTCATATGCATTGTTTCACACTTCTTTTGTCTTCACATCGATTTACAACAGTCTGGACAATTTAGGAAGAGGAGATACGATTATTCGAGCCTTGCAGCTCGTTTTTATAGTTATCGACAATCGGCGATTATAAAAGACGAGCCGCAAGGCTCGAATAATCGCGTCTCCTTTTCCCAAATTGTCTATTATAGCGCACAATTTGGACGACAATTAGGGAGACATTACTGTAGAAACCTGCGTTCAATGCGTTTGACTACAAAGAAGTTCGACTCTACGGAATTATAAAGGGTGGGAGGGGACTGGAGAAGATAGGTGGGGATGCATCTAGGGAAATCAGGGAACGGTCTATACAGGATGTCCCAAAAATGTTTCGCAATCCGGAAATAGCGGGTTTCTCGGATCATTTGAAGCAACTTCTTCCTTTACAAAAATGTTCTCCGAGGCACCGTTAACGAGTTATTAACGAAAAACAGTGACCAATAAGAATCGAGTACGGCTGACGCGAGGCGGCCCAGCCAACCAGCGCGCGAAGCCCAGTTCCGCTCATTGGCTCGATCGCCTCGCGCCAGCCGAGCTCGCCTCTCATTGGTCACTGTTTTTCGTTAATAACTCGTTAACGGTGCCTCGGAGAAAATTTTTGTAAAGGAAAAAGTTGCTTCAAATGGCCTGAAGAACCCGCCTCTTTCGGACTGCGACACATTTTTTGGGCACTCTGTATATACAGTATCAGACTCTGTACAGTACACATCAGACTCTGCCGTCCAGAGAAATAGCCTCGCGCAGAATTCAGCCGTGCCTAGAAGGTTAATTACGATGATCAGTTTTTCTCACTGTATTACGGCTGATTCGCGACACGCCGATCACACGCGGCGGTTATTTTGTTGCTGTAACGGTCGAAGCTGCGCGCGATGCGTTTCGTTTGCCGAAGCTGAAGCATTTTGTCCTGCGATACGTTTTGCAATTGTGCACCGGCAAATAGCGCGAGTGACAGTAGAATGTACCAGCAGATAACACGCACTCGCTCCCTTCGGGAATATTGGTCTGATTTATGGTACGATTAGAACACCGAGTTGAGTTATTTTACGTTTTCAACCGGTTGCAGACATTTATTATTCTTACGTTATAAATAACCTGCGTATCTGCTCGAAATATTTCACGTTCCTCCGTCATACAGTATTAACGGAACAAAGCTTGTTTATTAGTATCATTACTTCGCATGTTTTCGCTGGCCTTCGCCGCGCGACGGAGAATTTATTAATTCTGCTTGTAGTCTGCTTGATCATACGTCGACGATGACAAATGAAATATTTTCGACAAATATAATATGTAATACACCGGACGAGTCGCATGAATTTGCACGCTCCGAATAACTCTTGAATTATGCGTCTAATTAAAAAATATTGAACACGAAAGTTGCGGGGAGAGACGCACGACTCGCATCGTATTGCCATACAGAAAGTCCAAATTCCGAAAGCCGCGCACCGTGCAACTCGCCGGAGTTATTACATTACAGAAATCAATTTGATCTCGGGTTAGCGATAATTGCTCTCGAACTTGGAGTTCGACTTTGCCCGCCGTGCCAGGTTCCATTTAAGTCTTTAAATTATTGGCCATTGTAAATCGTCCCGACATCTCCGGAAATATTTATTTCTCGTAACTTTTCCGAACAGGAAACTTTCCGCCGAGCAATCAGACGCGTTCTTCGCGATCCCCCCATTAATTTCGATGAACTTCGCGCCGAACGGGTAAAGTTTACGCAAACTCCGCAGCGGTCAAGTATTCGAAAGCGGGGTTGCTTAATTTTATTTCTCGCGCCGCCGCCACGCCACGCCGCGCCGCGTTTCGCTCGCGCTCGCGATTATTTTCGTTACGATCGACCCCGTAGCGTTCTCGAGCCGTTCGCCGATAAAATTCTGTTTTCACCGGAACCTTTTGCAGAGATACGATTGAACCACTCCATGCGTGCTATATCGATTATTATTAGGTTATTTCATACGTTCTGAAAGCTCTGGAAACTCCTTCACCGTCACTTCATCGCGTTTTCCATTCCACTCTCGCTCCATTTCCTCGATTCTTCCTTTTTTTTTCAAAAATTTATTTCCATTGTTCAGTTTTATATCGACAGCCATCCGTCGATGAGAACCATTGCATAGGCGGCTCTCAGATTTTTGGGAAATTATGGCGCGTTGTTTGTACAGCGCGAGTCAGAGTTCAGCATCGTTCGAATTATCTAAGTTTTTATTTGAGATAATCATCCGAAGGAATTCGTTTTAGTCGAATATTATATTATATATTATATTAATATATTATATTATATATTATATTTTATATTAATATATTATATTATATATAATATAATATTATTAATAATATTATATAAGAATTGTTCAACTAAGTAGACAAAATAATTTATGATGATGACAAAATAATAATGATCTTATATTATATATAATATAATATTATTAATAATATATTATTAATATAATATAATATTATTATATATCTATAATTATTATATTTATATTATATATCTATTATTATTATATATAATATAAGATCATTCGAATTACTCGTCATAGATTATTTTGTCTACTTAGTTGAACAATTCTTTACTATAAACTATGAGGAAAAGCACTTTATACTGTATTATTTTTATTCGGATCGATTATTCTCCTGCACGAATAAATTCTTACTTTGTAAACGTTGCTTCGGTTGTTATTCTTCGATTTTTTTTCACACTTGCGAGATTACAAGTTTTCCGAGTTTCAGAATGAAACGGCGCCTCGCGGGCGAAATCGACATACCGCACGCAATATCCGTTTTGTTTCGAGAAGAGCCAGGAACACGCACTCGATCATCCTGTCGATATTACTCCCAACTCGATACCTATCTAATCATCGGCTTATTGTTTCAATTTTTGTTCGCGTTTCATCTTGATATATGGAACTCGCTCTGGACGTAGCGAGCAGACTTTCCACCCGTAACATTTTCCCGAACTTTCTTTAAGAAAAGCAAAATGAAACGTACGTATAATTCTCGATACATGGAAATCTATGATAACAAATATTTTTGACGTAATAAAATAACACTGTATAAATGAGATTAGTAACGAATGAGTAAACATTTGGTGAAATTTGCTTTATTCGCACAGCTTTAATTATATTGCTTTATTTATGTATATAGAGTGTACCGTAATTATGTTAACACCCGGAAAAGATTGATTCTTGAGGTCATTTGAAGTAACTTTTTCCTTAGCGAAAATGCAATCCGCGGCTTTGTTTACGAGTTATCAACGAGAAACACTGACCAATGAGAGGCGAGCTCGCCTAGCGCTACGCTGCCCGAGCCAATCAACGAAACTAGGCTACCACCGCTCGTTGGCTCGACCAGCCGAGCTGTAGAATTTCTCATGGCAGAAGTTCTGTTTAGTGGATGTTTAATAATTTGTTAAAGCAGCTACGCATATAATTATATATATATTATATAATATATAATAATAATAATATAATAATATATATAATATATATAATTATAATATATATAATATAATATATATAATTAATATATATAATTTTTTAGTACATCGTATGAATTTCTTGTTACGTTGACTATGATTTAGTAATTTACGGACTCAAATACGGATAAATTTATTGCAGCTGCGAATTTGTAAAGATGATTATTTAAATATAACGACGATCAAAGATGATTATGATTTGTATATGATCGCGCAAGAACACGAGTTAACACGTGACCGGCCATCGATGAGCCGGTTCAACGTTCAACAGCATTCTTCCTCTATATTTTAGACCTACGAAAATAGGAATTCAGATAAAGATTTATAGTGATTCACTATAAATTCCTTTTACGGTAGCAATAAACGAAAACATAATTTTGACAAAATGTTATGTTTAAACATCCCGAGATATTTTCGTCAAGGAGCTATCGGTATGATCCAAAAATATTTAATTGTCGGGATATAGTAATTTCTCCCGGGAATGCCAAATTTCTGGTTGCTGTGAATTTCGCTGTGCTAGTCTTTCGCCTGTGTAATTTATTGCTACGTCGATGCTAAGGCTCGTCGTAGTCGAGTAACAAAAACCGCGGAGTTACAAGGTACATGACCGTCGAATCGTGGCATGTGGCCTCCGAATTGCCTTCGATTCGTTGCATATGGCCTCCTAATTGCCTTCGATTCGTGCAAAAAATTAGAAATTAAAAAATTAAGTCTTCATTTTTATTATTATTATTGCTTTCGATTCGTTGCATATGGCCTCTTAATTGCCCTTGAATCGCGTCATATATCTTCTGAATTGCCTTCGAATCGTGGCGTGTGTCCTCCGAATTGCCTTCGATTCTTTGCATATGACCTCCGAATTGCCGTTGAATCGCGTCATGTATCTTCTGAATTGCCTTCGAATCGTGGCGTGTGTCCTCCGAATTGTCTTCGATTCGTTGCATATGGCCTCCGAATTGCCTTCGATTCGTTGCATATGGCCTCCTAATTGCCCTTGAATCGCGTCATGTATCTTCTGAATTGCCTTTGAATCGTGGCATGTGGCCTCCGAATTGCCTTCGATTGGTTGCATATGACCTCCGAATTGCCGTTGAATCGCGTCATGTATCTTCTGAATTGCCTTCGATTCGTTGCATATGACCTCCGAATTGTCTTCGATTCGTTGCATATGGCCTCCGAATTGCCTTCGATTCGTTGCATATGGCCTCCTAATTGCCCTTGAATCGCGTCATGTATCTTCTGAATTGCCTTCGAATCGTGTCATGTAACCTCCGAATTGCCTTCGATTCGTTTCACGTGACCTCCGAATTGCCTCCGAATCGTGGCAAAAAATTAGAAATTAAAAAATTAAGTCTTCATTTTTATTATTACTATATATTATCATTTTTATTATCACTATGTATCCACATTAATGCACACAGGCATGCTGGTTGCTGCCATTTTTCCGCCGACCACCGCGAGTTTCTATGAAACTTAGTATCCTCAGATCTGCCGACTTCCGAACATCTCTGCGAGAAATTACCGTGCATGTCATCCAAAGAATTTCTCACCTAACATACCTCCGCCGCTGCAAGTAATTATTCGCCTCGTGTTTTCCGAATGTTAAAGATTTCACGGATCGAAGGGATTTCCCGGTAATATATTCGTTTCAGCAGAGGAAGTCCGGCGGGGTCCTATTGTTAGTTCGGCAGGGCGGGCATGGTTCATCGATTGCTCGCGAACGACAACGATTCGGAAATGCACTCCGGCCTGATAAAATACGCGAAACGTCGCGAGGCCTCGCAAATCGTCGGCCGCGCGGCCGCGACCGACTTCGATCGATAACGAGACTTCCGTTTTACAATTAAGGTCGGCCACTTTCGCGGCCCGTATACTTTATCGAAGCGCAAGTGCGCCGGTATCCGGTCCGAGGTATATATCGCGGCATGGATAGCAATAATTTCGACAGGGACTATCATTTCGCGATCGCGAAGAGAGTTAAAGCGGAGTTCGCCGCTCCGCCCAGCCAGTGACGATAGGAGGTTCGAAGGTAATAATTCCAGGAGAGTCTACGTAAAGCCCGTGTAACATCTCGTTATCGTGGTTTATTGGCATTCGTGATAGCTGTACGATATTGCGTTGATATAAATTGCCGGATAACCCGACCGACGCTGTCGATTTATATACCTTCTCGCCGAAGTGAAAGATGACCGACTAATGGCGGATTAAAACATTTTTTCCCTTATATCCCGGCACTGTTGCACGCAAAGGGATCGGTTGCATCGTGACGATTACGTGTTTGTTTGTGTGGCCATACACGCTCGTTAAAATTTCGAACGAACACGCAAGCGTAATTGCCGGCCTGTCTCTATTTTGCCCCGTTCGTTTCTGGCGAAAATAAATAATATTTTAACGAATTGTTTGCATATCAATCATTTCAGCCGGTATTGCATTTCTGTAGAAAAAGTAAACGAAGGGAAATGTTTAATTGCGAAATTTTCTGTTCTGTTCTTTGTTCGAGTTTAAAAAGTTCGTCGGTTATGGCTGTAGGCTGCGTATGGCATCGTGCGGGACACGCTGAACTCGGCGTTCGTTAAATTTAGAACGAAAAATAACGAATCGAAAGCAACGAAAACCGTATCTTCATTATCATTTTTCGATGTTCTTTGTTTTTATATTTTTTGCTGCGATAGTGTTATACCTTTATTTTCGTCGTACATTTCACCGTTCGATGATTGAATATTCAGTTGAATTGTCACGTAATTATTCATAATGTCATGAAACTTTTCTTGCGCTTAAATCATCAGTGCTTATTTTTGCAAGATGAACGACGTATAATTTAAAACCAAAAAGTCCCTATAATGTTTCATTAAGATTCGCAGTTACTTCAGTATGTTCCCTTGTACAATGAAGAACGAACGAATCTTTTTAATCCGTTCAATTATTTATATCGAGGAGAAAATCTTGTATAATTTAATTATACAGCCATACATCGAACAGAAAAGAATCAATAATTTGAGAATACATATTTATATTTTATTCTCGAACTCGTCAGAACTCTCTAATTACTATTTCTACGGATCCGACGACGTCCATTGGTGTACTGAAATTAAGAATTTAATTAGCATTCTACAAAGCAGTTATTTTATATCGTTTCATAAACATAACAAGATATGTACAGGGTGTCGCAAAAATGTCTCGCAATCCGAAAGTGGCGGGTTCCTCGAAAGCTACACTTTGAAATGTCTACTTCATTTATATTTTCTTGCTAACTAATATTAAGCTTGTAATCGTCTTTCCATATTCTATTAAAAGATAAATATTCATGAATAGTCCTTTATTTCAAACATTTGGATCTTGGCGAATTTTATGCATATATAACAATGACGAATAAGTCAAAAGTAAAATTGTAAAACCATTAGCAGAGTTTAAGGATGTTTCTATATTATTTTCAACTTATTACAATTATTGACACTTTGATTGCCGAGAATCATCCTCAAAAAATTCCCACAAAAATTCGAGTAATTTAATTAGTTAAAATTTATCAGTAAAAATGCATTAATGTGAAATAGAATAGTTGCAATTTAAAACATCATTAAAAGAACTTCAATTTTCTATTTAGCACTTTCAATTTAGATTCTATTCCTTGCAATTGCTGCAGACAATTTATATTTTGCATAAAAATTCAAGGTCTGCTTATTGTAGTGGACGATATTTGAACACTTTCACGTTCTAAACACATTGGTAAAATTTAATTTGTTCAGATATATGAGCCGTTTATTTTGAAAGTGGCATAAGTCACTTCTTCTTTTTTTAACGGAAAGATACCGTACAATTGTAATTAGTGTTACCATTAACTCGATTTTTTTGAAAAAGTGACTTATGCCACTTTCAAAATAAGCGGCTCATAATACGATAAAAACGAGCATTGAAAACTAGTTAATAGAAGGAGGATGTTTTCATCTAATTGATGCAGTTATCCTCGGACAATTCTTATTTTGCATAAAGATCCGCAATCTATTTAGAAATCATTGTGTTCGCTTAACGACCCGAAGATGACTTTCCACTACTCCAGCGAGAAAACGGTAAAAAGCATCGAGATAAGAAATACATCCGGCGAAAAGAATGCCCGACCGTTGTTCCACGTAGCAATTTCCCCATACAGAGACGAGCCACCGACTCCGTTCGCGCGGTGTGTGTCGCAAGCGAGTAAATATCGTCGCCGCTTTGGTAATCGACGGTGACACATGTAATGTCCGCGGGACAAAAGATGGCAGGTTTCTCGGGGATATCGAAGCGAGCGACGGCATCGATAAATCTTTTCCTCCTACTTTTACGAGTAATAGCGGCTGCGGCACGCATTGTTATCGGCCGGCAATATTTATCGCCGCAGACGGGAGCCGTACGTCTCGATGGAAACGTTTACAAGTATTTCCCGTGCCGGGTTTTAAGTAATAAAGAAACATATTTGCAACGAGCGGGAATAAACGTGGAGGGGGTGGGGAGAAAAAAAAAGACAGGGTGATGCTCTTACACACGAAACCCGGGTACGTTTGCAACGCAACGTGTTTTATATTACCATTTGAAAATATTAGATAGCGCGGAAAAGTGACCCACATTCCTGCGCAAACCCGATAAAAAAAAAGAACGGCACGAATGTATCCCGTAGTTCCGCTGAAGTGCAATTTCCTCTGTAAAACCGTTGTATCCGCGATTTTTTACTCCGCGAATCGGATGGATGGAAATAGTGCCGTGTGTTCGATACACGGCGAACATCTGTATTCGGAGAACGGTGTTTTTCTTTAATGTTCGCGAGATAAGAAATATTCCAATCACGGTGTTTTGCAGCTTTGCTTTTTATCGCAGGCGTTTGTTCTTAGAAACAGCAGGACAGAAATAAGCGTTTCTATCTGTTTTTAACAGATAGTTAATTTTACGTAGGTGTACGGAAATTTGTTCATTTCAGAATTGTATAGATTCGTTTATATGGAGAATTCATTCAACTTTGTTTCAGGGTGTCCCAAAGTCTCGCAATCCGGAAATGGCGGGTTCCTCGGATCATTTGAAGCAACTTTTTCCTTTACAAAAATGTTTTCCGAGGCACCGTTAACGAGTTATTAACGAAAAACAGTGACCAATAAGAATCGAGTACGGCTGACGCGAGGCGGCCCAGCCAACCAGCGCGCGAAGCCCAGTTGCGCTCATTGGCTCGGTCGCCTCGCGCCAGCTGAGCTGGGATTCGACCGCCTCGACCGCTGGCGCCGTTAGCTCGGTCGCCTCGCGAGCTCGTCTCTCATTGGTCACTGTTTTTCGTTAATAACTCGTTAACGGTGCCTCGGAGGAAATTTTTATAAAGGAAAAAGTTGCTTCAAATGACCTGAGGAACCCGCTACTTTCGGATTGCGAGACATTTTTGGGACACACTGTATATACAAAATTAAAATTAGACCGAGTTCCTGACTTTATACCGACTTTGCTCCATCTTGAATTGTAGTTAAGCGTCGGTGCAACTGTCACAGAGCAAAATCGCCCGAGCAGACACCGTCGTCTATTTTTATCCGTGGCAATTCGAACTCGCCATTCGGAACGCAATTTTTACGATAGCGAGCTGGCCAGCCATGGAATCATGTCGTATCCGACGGAACGTCGTCGCGCTAACGTACCATTTTCACCGGTGAGTGCGGCCGAATTAAAAGGAGCAGCTGCGACTCCGCTCGATCATACTTCGAGCGATTTCATCGATCCGGATCCAGGTTGCTGGCCGGCGTAATCCCAAAACCGCGGATTCGATCCGCTGTGTGTTGTTTCGTACGGTCGCTCTCAATAACCGATACTCTGCCAATCAAAGCCGCCTCGGTCGTCAAGAGAAACATTTTCCTTCTTCTCTGTCATTTCTAGTCGGACGTGTCGCGCGTCAATCGGCGAACTCGATCGCTAATTACTTGTAACCTGTAAAATCACAAAATGCTTTGTTGTCATTGGCGTCGTCGTTTGGGTCTGGTATCGATTAATCTGTTATTCTCCAAGGATTGAAACTGACGCAGATTTTAAGGTCCTTACAGCTTAAAAGCATTGTAAAAAGTGTTTTTTATTTATACTATTTTTACGGCTTTATATCAAATTCTCATTATACAGGGTGTCCCATAATTATGGTACTTCCGGGAAATTAGAGATTCCTGAGGTCATTCGAAGCAACTTTTTCCTTTACAAAATTTTTCTCCGAGGCATCGTTAACGAGTTATTAACGAAAAACACTGACGAATGAGAAGCGAGCTCGGCTGGCGCGAAGCGGCCCAGCCAACGAGCGCACGAAGCCCAGTTCAGCTCATTGGCTCGGCCGCCTAGCGCCAGTCGAGCTCGCCCCTCATTGGTCACCGTTTTTCGTCAATAACTCGTAAACGATGCCTCGGACAAAATTTTTGTAAAGGAAAAAGTTACTTCAAATCACCTCAGGAACTTCTCATTTCCCGGAAATACCATAACTTTGGGACTCCCTGTATAAATGCCATTCAGATTATACTACTTGTGTGTGTATTTAGATTATATTCCTATCATAAATTATATAAACATTATGGTAGATTAAAGTATACAGGGTGATTGACAGCAATATTTATGGTGAAGTAATCGACGACTTTATCGCACGCTGTTGTCATCTCGTCGCAACTGAAGGCAAATACCTTGGAAATTAATTAATTACCTTTGACGTGTCACCTTGTCGCCGAAAATTTCGATAAAGGCTCTTAAGTGGTCCGGAAAACACGAATTCTTTAAAGTGTCGTTTAATTATTGGGCGTACTGTAAATAAGTCACAGTTGTACAATGTGTTATGAATATATATTAATATAATATATAATATAATATAATAGTGTAATATATATAATATAATAAATAAGTAAATAAATAAATATATATATATATATATATATAAATAAAATATAAGTATATATATAATATATAATATTAATACATAATAATTAATATATATTATATATAATATATAATAATATAATAATATTATATTATATAATGTTAGTATTATATAATAATGTAACTATATTATATATATATATATATATATATATATATATATATATATATTTAATATAATAACTGAAATGAAAATTCATCGCCTTGAGTTCATGTTCGCTACCGTACGCGAATGAAAATCTGAAAAGTTAGGGATGAATGAAAACAGCGCGGGCAAATTCACCGGACGTTCGCCGACTGTTAATAGGGTAACAATAGACTGCACCCTTCTTCGCGAGTGCTCCGTAGAATCCGGTGTTTCCGGTTGATATCAGGAATCGGGCCAATCAAACATTTTCGTATCGCGGACGAATCTCTCGCCCCGGCTAGCGTACACGCGAGCGGATCGACGCGGGGACGTTTAATTGATGCGTGGAGCGGCCTGCACGTACGGCGCTTTGTGTACTTGAAAAGGGGAACGTGGCCGACGTGGCCGATGTGGCCGATGATGTCCATCGATCGATGGGGAATAGAAGGATGGCCCCTCGGACAGTACAAATTATGCGCCGCGGATGCAAAGTGCATGGGGAACGAGGCTCTCGCGCCTCGATGCCCCCGAATGCACGGGACTCTGCATTCTCCTTCGTTCTGCTGTGCTCCCTGCTGCATCGCTGCACGCAGCGCGGAAGATACTCGCAGATAGTCATGGCGTTTAGGGGGGAAGTCTGTGTGACGGCATGAAAAATTTCAAATTCTTTGTTCTGCATTCTTTTGATGTTCTCCGACTGAAAAACGCATCTGTTCGCTGCCTGATTTGTATGAAAAACAGAAGCGAAGTATCGATGTATCGTTGACTCGAGAAACGAACTGCTATTTCTAGTTTGCCGATAACAAATTTTCGGTCGCAAAGGCCTAAGTGTACTTAGACATCCTTAACAGTAAACCTACCCCAAGCAGTAATAGTATCTGGGGTGCATTGCTTCATACGAGTGAGAAGATCGGATTTATTTAGATTTTGTAAAGTTTTTATTATAAAACTTGCTACAATAATGTTATTTATTCAAGCATTTTCCATGAAAGAGTGATATATTAGGTTGGTGCGTATGAAATGTCGGATTCTCTTTACATGCGGACGTTTGTCTCCCTGTTTTCGTTATACTTTTGTCTTTGACATAACCTCATTCATAGTCGTATTGTCCATTGCCAGAGACTCATTTCAGCAAAATAGGTTTTCTCGAAGGTCTTCCCTTTTGTTATTTCTTTTAAGTTTATTGCCGATATGAATTCTGCCGACATTCGCGTCATTTTCTTATATGAGTACAAACTTGGTAATAGTGCTGCAAAAGCTGCACGCAACATAAACCAAGCGTTTGGGGAGAATACGGTTAACGATCGGAAAGTGCAGCGTTGGTTCGAAAAATTTCGGACTGGCGATTTTTCACTGCAAAATGAGCCGCGCGGAAGACCCAAAACGTCTGTGAAGAATGATGACCTGAAGGCTCTAGTGGAAGCGGATCCAGCCCTATCCATGAGGGAACTTGCTATCAGGATGAAAGTTGACCATACAACGATATTGAGACACCTTTCTGAGATTGGCAAGGTTAAGAAGATGGACAAGTGGGTACCACACGCACTGACAGAGCGAAATAAGCTGGATCGGTTAAACGTATGCTCATCATTGCTAACCCGATTTCACCGAGAGCCATTTTTCGATCGGATCATTACGTGTGACGAAAAATGGGTTCTTTATGACAATAGAAAGAGGTGTGCTCGGTGGCTTGACAAGGATGAGGTTTGTGCCCATACTCCAAGGCTATCGCTTCATCCACGGAAGATTTTGTTCACAGTTTGGTGGAACGCGGCTGGGGTAATCCATTATTCGTTCCTTCGACCTGGGGAGACAATTACGGCCGAAAAGTACTGCCAGTACATTGATGAGATGCACGATAAGTTAAAAATTGTACGCCCATCGCTTGTGAATCGGCATGGCCCGCTACTGTTCCATGACAACGCTCGGCCGCATACATCGCACAAAACAATTGCGAAACTGAACGAACTGGAATATGAAGTTTTGCAGCATCCACCATATTCACCGGATCTCTCGCCGACCGATTTTCATTTTTTCAAGCATTTAGAGCTGTTTTTAAGGGGCAAACACTATGAAAATGAAGACAGTCTAAAAAACTAGATATCAGAGTTTATTAATTCTAAAGACCAAAATTTTTTTAAGACAGGCATCTACGCTTTAAAATCTCGTTGGGAGAAGTGTATTGAAGCGAATGGAGCATACTTTGATTGAATAAACAGCTTTTGAAGAAAGATATGCAGTTTTATACAATCACTTAAGAATCCGACATTTCATACGCACCAACCTAATATATATATATTATATATATCACGAATAAATTATTTAATATCGATTATTTAATAAAATAAAATAAAATAAAATAATATAATATAAATATAACATAAATATAATAAAATAAAATAAAATAATAATAAAATAAAATAAATAAAAAGATATTCGAATAATGCCCAACTGTGCACATGACGGTACGCCCTCGTAGAGGATTGAAAGTATTCTCTAAAAATTTGATTGTACTTGCGAGTGCCACTGTGACATTCTGGAGCGTTCGCAGAACATTCGGCATACGTCTCGTAATCCTGGCGATAGTCGCGAGCGCATGGCCCCATCGCTATTCCCGAGTGTAGGTTGTACATAGTGCCGGCACGCGAGTTAGGGTCGATACACATCTACGTGCTAGGCTCGGGTCGTGCTAGGCTCGGGTCGTGCTAGCAGCGTGCTCGATTGATAGTGTCTACATTAGACGTGCGAGTATGGTGTCAGGCAGGACCGATGACCTCGAGATTGAAGTGCTTTAGACCGAGATTCGGAGTTCAACTTTATCTTTTTCGGATTTGCCAATGCAATCGTGAGCTTTTTCTGATTAAAATAAGACCAAACACGATATAATTTTTGTAAGATTATAATGATTTTTATGAAGAATATAAATATACTTTTCATATTAATATTAACTTAAATATTTTAGAAAACTAGTAAAACGTCATCCTACACAAAATTTTTATTCTTGTAGTTTAAACACCCTCCGTATCGAAATGATTGTCTGATTTATAAATTTTTAACAAAATTAATCTTTATGTAAGAAAAAAGAAGGGGTTTTGTCAGGGTTATGCCAAAATTATGCTAGGATTATGCCAAAGTTATGCCAAAGTTATGCCAAAGTTATGTCAGGGTTATGCCAAGGTTTTGCTAAAGTTATGTCAAAATCCCAACCAGTTTCTCTGAAAAGCCGTTACTTCATTAAGAATTTAACATTTTATTGATTTATGACCCACAGATGGTCAGCAGAAGTCGCGTCACCATTTAGCCGTCATAGATTCCTTTTTTTGCATACTTTGTCAAGTCGAAATGCTTTCTCGGGTTTATTGCCTGCAACGTTAGAACGAAAGATTGCGCACTCTGTCCACATCGTGCCAGTTGCGTAGTTCTGTTTTTGCGTAGCTTTGTTTTGATTATGGGCGAAGCAAGCCTGGTCCTGCCTGCAAGTGTGAACACGTTTGAACAGTGCCGGGCGGCCTGGCACGCCGCGAGCACGGCACGCGTATCGTGAACGCTCTCCAATGCAAATCAGACGTAAGAATGATTCGGCCTTGGTCGGCCTTGGAGCACGGCCCGAGCCTGGCACGTAGACGTGAATCGACCCTTAACATCCCATGAGAAGTCGCTTTCCTTTCGCTCTGCCTCGCAGTTCCATCTTCTCTCCCCCGCGCCACGTAGTTCTCCCTCGCCACCGCCCTCTCGTCCATCGCAGTTTTATCTCCATTATTCAAGTAACTCGTCGCAGCGGCGTAGCTGCGCGAAAGAACGCAACCGTTCCTTACTTTGAGCCTTCTGCATTAAAGAAACTACGGTACTTAGTCGGATCGGGGAGGCAGCGCGAGATCAAACAAGCTGCAGGTGGTATCACGCCGCGTCTTGTCTCGCGATTTTAACGCGCCGGAGAACCACCGAGCTCAAATCTCGAATTAGATCGCCGAATGGCTGTGAAACTGCGAAACATCGCGCGATAGATCTTCACCCCCTGCTATTTCATTCCATACTTTCGGATTCGAATATATTATACAGGGTGTCCCAAAAATGTCTCGCTATCCGGAAATGGCGGGTTCCTCGGATCATTTGAAGCAACTTCTTCCTTTACAAAAATTTTCTCCGAGCCACCGTTACCGAGTTATTAACGAAAAACAGTGCGCCAATAAGAATCGAGTACGGCTGGCGCCGTTGACTCGGCCGCCTCGACCGCTGGCGCCGTTGACTCGGCCGCCTCGACCGCTGGCGCCGTTGACTCGGCCGCCTCGACCGCTGGCGCCGTTGGCTCGGTCGCCTCGCGCCAGCCGAGCTCGCCTCTCATTGGTCACTGTTTTTCGTTAATAACTCGTTAACGGTGCCTCGGAGAAAATTTTTGTAAAGGATAAAGTTGCTTCAAATGACCCGAGGAACCCGCCACTTTCGGATTGCGAGACATTTTTGGGACACTCTGTAGTTACATCACGATCAATATAACCTCGATTATTCGAGTTCATCGTGACATGACAAGGCGCTAGATGAAATACTTATTGTTTTTTAGGATAAATAACGTTTCGTATGGATTGCTGTAGATTGAACTGTTTACATGTCGAACGTGTTTAATTTCTAAAAAGCGTACTTTCGGTTAATAGCATTTTTATTCTTCTATACTGATATTTTCGAAAAAGACGGTCCCAAACACATTGGTCTCCATAGTACGTCTGCATAAAACAAAAAATAACGAAGTTTCTTCAATCCGAATGATATTAAAACTTTCGTGGCTGGTTTCCGCGATCGCGTCCGGCGAAAGTTTTTCTTATTTAACTTTCGTTTATTTCAGTCCCGTATGACGTAATTGAAACCTCGCAGAATCGCCACCCCCTCCTCTCCTTCTCTCTTCCTCACCCATATCGCACACCCTCTCCCTCTTGCACTCTCTCTCGCTCTCTCTCTCGCTTACTCTCACTCTCTCTCTCGCCCTCTCTCTCGCTCTCTCTCGCTCTCTCTCGCTCTTTCGCTCTCTCTCTCTCTCTCTCTCTCTCTCACGCTCTCTCACCCTCTCTCTTGCTCTCTCTCCTCTCCTCCTCTCTTCCTCACCCATATCGCACTGTCTCCCTCTTGCACTCTCTCTCGCTCTCTCTCGCTTACTCTCACTCTCTCTCTCGCCCTCTCTCTCGCTCTCTCTCGCTCTCTCTCGCTCTCTCTCGCTCTCTCTTGCTCTCCCGCTCTTTCTCTCTATCTCTCGCTCTCTCTCTCGCTCTCTTTCTTGCTCTCCCTCGCCCTCTCTCTTTCATCTACGCTGAATAAAAAATAATAGAGGAGTTACGGAGAAATCGGGAACACACGATTACAGAAGTTTGCATGAATAATATTACCATTATTCGATGGGTTTGTTATCATTCTTTCGTGAAAGGTTCCCGCATTCGGAACCACAGTGTATAATGTAACATGTCAAACGTGAGAATATAGCAATGTGTCACTTAAACACGTAGCTCGGTTCACATAAAGATCCTTTGCCCACGTGCTACTAAATGTCATGAGTTTCGCAGTCACGATAACGCGCGACTTTTAGTTTCCGCGGTGATAAAAGACTTGACTTTTCATGATCTTCCGTGTCACCGTGGCGGAAGCTGCGATTTACTGTCGCGTAAAAACGTATCTTCACAAAAGCGGTTTTTCTGCGGGAACAAAGCGTCTTCTTAGAAATACGAAACCAGTCGCAGTTTAACGTGCTAGGAGTAACCAGTGTTAATAATTTGCATTCTCGAAAGCAGGTCAGCAGTGTCTTTGAACCACATTAAACCGACGACGGGTCATACGTTGCTAGAGAAAAAAGAACATATTACACTTATAGTTAGTTTCAATTTTTCACCTCGTACAGTGGAGTGTTACTCAGATACCGGGATTAGTTTCCCTTCTATTTTTCTTATCTTCTCGTATGAAAAAATCCTGAAAAGGATGCATATTACAGAATTTTGTCCGATCTGTAATTTTTAATTAAAATGCCTTTTCCTTAATGAGGATATTTATAAATTCTATATTGAACCAATGTACAGCGTCGAATGGAATCATACGGTATTAATTTTTCCGTTTAAATATATATATTAATTATCTCAGATTATATATTAATAATCAGATTAAATATGTGTGTATATATTTGATAAAGCCGACGAGGCTCGGCACAGGATGAAAGATAAAATAGATGAACAGCTTACTTTCTTTTCAATGTACATTTTCGACTCATTCATCGTATTTATTCGATGAGAATATTTTTAGCAGATTTCATTTTATGGAACACTAAAGAAATTATTTTTACTTTTACTTTTCATGCAATTCTATAAAAATGCGTATGTTTTATTTTTTATTGTTTAAAAAGTCCGATTCTCTTTCATACAAATATGGTTATTCATATAATTAATATGGTGCATCAACCAGTCTCTTGCTCTCTCTCTCTCGCTCTCTCTCGCCCTCTCTCGCTTTCTCTCTTGCACTCTCCCTCTCTCTCTCGCCCTCATCCTTGCTTTCTCTCTCTCTCTCTCTCTCTCTCTCTCTCTCTCTCTCGCTCTCTCTGTGCACCAACCAGGTTACCGATTTTTAAATTCCCCTTAGGAACAATTAGAGCTGGGTGATATTTATAGAGATTATACTTAAGATACTATTTTAAGTAATAGATTCCATACACATTTCAGATTAGTATTTCGAATAGAACATACAATTTCAGTAAATAAAACATGTTATTTTGATAATCCACAGCTAAGGCGTGAGATAAATATTTAATTATTAAAAGTACATTCTTATGTACTTCTACTTAAAATATTGGGTTGGCAACTAAGTAATTGCCGATTTGTTCAATGAAATAAAAAATTTTTTTTTACTTGGAATGAAGTTTGATCTGTAATGTATTTCCCATTTCGTCCGATGACCTTTCACCATCTCTCTGACAACTTGAAAATTCCACGCTCGTAGAAAGTCTGATCCTTTTCGGCCAAAAACTGAGTTAAGTGAGATTTTACAGCGTCATCATCATTCAAAGTTTTACCACGAAGAGAGTTGTCCAGGGATCGAAATAAGTGGTAATCCGATGGCGCGAGATCAGGGCTATATGATGGGTGTAACATCGATTCCCAACCAATATCCATCAATTTTTGCCGACTGGACAAAGACGTGTGCGGCCTAGCATTGTCCTGCTGGAAAATGACACCTTTACGATTGACCAATTCTGCTCGCTTTTCCTTGACCGCTGTATTCAATTTGTCCAGTTGCTAACATTCACGGATAATAAAAAATAACATAATAATAGTAATAATAATTTTATAATATAACATTTACGGATATCATAAAAATGGGAGTGAGAGACATCTATAACTGAAATCGGCAATTACTTAGTTGCTAACCCAATAGGAGTGTGACCAATTCTGGTCGCTTTTCCTTGACCGCTGCATTCAATTTGTCCAGTTGCTAATATATTCACGGATAATAAAAAATAACATAATAATAATTTTATAATATAACATTTACGGATATCATAAAAATGGGAGTGAGAGACATCTATAACTGAAATCGGCAATTACTTAGTTGCCAACCCAATAGGAGTGTGACCAATTCTGGTCGCTTTTCCTTGACTGCTGCATTCAATTTGTCCAGTTGCTAACATTGACGGATAATAAAAAATAACATAATAATAATAATAATAATAATAATAATAATAATAATAATAATTTTATAATATAACAGTTACGGATATCGTAAAAATGGTAGTGAGAGACATTTATAACTGAAATCGGCAATTACTTAGTTGCCAACCCAATAGTATCTTAAGTACAATCGAACAAATGGAATATCTTATTTTCAGAAATAAAACGCGCGCGATCTAAAAATAAAATAGCTATTTGCTTTTCGCCATTCGATACACTGTTTTACCGAGCTCCGGGAACAATGCGTTTCCTTTGACACAAAGGTCGAGATGAAACGAATCGTTTCCTGCTTTCATAGGCCTCGTTCCAATCTCCGAACGACGTGTCGTTATTATTTGAAGGCACGATACATCCGAAGCAATAGACGAAGCAACATAAAATCGCGTATCTCGCGCGCCACAGGCGCGCCTCGCGAGGAATTACGCGAAAGAATTTCTAAACGCCAACGTCGCTCGCGCCGGTTTCGCTTTAAAAGCGGATTCAAATGTTTCCTGCGGCGGTGAATTACGGCAGAACTTCCATCCGAGTTCCTTATGTACGAGATTAATCGGCGATCATCTCCCATCCACGCGTGTGTATGTTTACGTCTGCCTGGCGGAGCCCGGTTGATTACACGCGAGGCCCGATAATAGATCACCTGCTGCCCCGTTCACGCTAATAGCAGGTAATATCCTCGACGGTGCCGCGCGCGCTGACAGCAGGGTGCTGGCATTTCCGCGCGATCCGATTCCGTGACGTCCTCGGGACCGCCTTTCTTTTCTCTGATGGAACGCTTCCTCTTATTGAATCGAATTAATCTTATCCGGATTGCATGATTCCATTCCGATGACAGTCTCCCTCGTTCTATTATTATAACCTGGTTTACGGACCTATGAATAGCGACAAGACCCGCCGAGTTCAGCCGATGATTCATTTTCCGACTTAAAATTCAATTTCGGCAGATGAGCTCGCACGATCGCCCGGCGAGAATATTCTTTCAGTTTTCACGGAAGGCGCTCTTTCTTGGATTCTTATCGGAGCGATTGCATTTCGAAGTCGTCGTCCCCTTTGCTTTTTCGGCTCGTTTCGGGAACAAGGGAAATTGTCATTAGGATTCTGCTGTCCGCGTCGTGTAGACGATTTCGGGTGTGATATTAATGTGTTGGTTTTGTATTGAACATTTAGAACATTTCGGTAAGGGTCTATTTTGCTGAATTGTCGAATTTGAGTATGCTATTGGTCGATTGCAAACAGAGTTTTCAGCATTAACCCTTTGCACTCGAAACTATTTTAACTGTAAATGTAAAATAATTTTTTCTGGCTTATAGTATTTTCATTTTATATGACGAAGCGCATTTTATGCACATAAAGTTGAATCTTGTGGCTCGCACAGCAGTTACATTTTTAATAATTAAAAAAATCTAAACTTTGTTAATATAAAAATTATCTTAGAACGTGATATAACAAATTTTAGTGATGCCTCAGAGTCACCACTCCAGTGCAAAGGGTTAACTACGACAGGTAGGAGCTAAATAGAACTGCGCGTCGTCTTTAATAATCTCATTTTATTGAAAATAATGTATTGGTATCTTTGAATTCTTCGAACCTTCTCACTGTTTCGAATTCCATCTATTCTTTTCTCTTATAAATGCATAAAATCCGCAGTTTATTCGTTGCGCGTGTAAGTTGCATTCTTTAATAAAAGCGAAGATACAAAAATACGCTGTGATGTTGTTACATATAAGATTTATTACATGTTAGAAATTTACAAAAAATTACAAATATCAAACATATGAATCGATGTATCCTTTTTATACATATACCTAAATTATAATTATCAATGAAGATCATAATATAACAGCACTCCTTGATGTCTTAACCCTTTGAACTCGATCGGCGACTCTGAGGCGACGCTAAAAATTACTGTATCGTTTCTCACAAGAATTTATTATCATTAAAGTTTTTTATAGTTTTTATAGTTTTATTTATATTAATCTATTATTTTATAGTTTTTTTATTATTATCATTATTAAAAAGTTTGCATTTAATAAATTGATAAAAAATAGAAATCTTCTATAAGCAAAATGGTTATATTTATAAGGAAATGCTTTCATTTTGGAGTTGAAATAGTCTCGAGTGCAAAGGGTTAATTTTGATTACAATCGTTACCAGAGATGCAAGTCGAATCCCTTATTGGTTAATACAATTGTAAACGTATAATCGAAATTCTACTACAATTTCTACTGTATAAATATTATTTCTTTCACAGAAAGTTAATAACAAATATCGGTACATAATACAATCTTCCATTGTGCTCTACTATCATTCAGGTTAGATACACTCCGACAATTTCTATAGACATAGAAACATCGTTTCGTTCACGAAAATGTATATAATAAATATATATAATAAATATATATTATTATATAATAGTAATATTAGTAGTATTATATATAGTAGTAGTATAATAGTAATATTACTAGTATTATATAATAGTAATGATATATAATAATAGTATATATTATTATATATTAGTATATATATAATAATATAATAATATATATATATATATATATTTATATATTACATATATTTATAATATATTTTAGTATTTATATATATTTATTATATATATAATAAATATCAATTCATTATTATGTATTGATTTCGTTGTATTTCGAATGAAAATGATAAGTCGTTCAACTCTTAAACAGCGGAGAATAAACGCACGGCGTCAGCGTCGCGCTCAGTAACCATTTAAAAACGCCATCGCCAACGATGTTACGTTCGAGAGTGCATTCACTTTGATTTCATTTTCGCTGGTCTTCCGCTAACCGAGAGCGTAACTGTAAAAGTCGCTGCGTATTATCCATTCGCAACAGAGACGGAGCACGAGTCCGCGCAGTGTTGATAGATCGCCGCGGGGATATTAACGTATCATTACAGGTTCACGGGTCTCTAACGGAGGATCTGGCGAGGAGTTTAGGAGTGGGGGACGCGGAGGCTAGGAAGGGGGAGTAGCACGAAGATGGAGGATCGGTAGTTACAGTGGCCACAAGCTAGTTGGCTTGTCGCTGTTCCCCAGAATACACAGCGGCCTAGACGATGTGCATTGTAATTATACGGAAACAGGCTCTCGTGCCTCATCCTTTGTCCCCGCCCCCTCTGATATCGTCTTTCCATCTCTCTCTCTCTCTCTCTCTCTCTCTCTCTCTCGCTCTCTCTTTCTCGCCCTCACCCTCGCTTTCTCTCGCTCTCTTTCTTGCTCTCTCTTACTCTCTCTCTTCCTTGCACTCTCTTACTCTCTCTCTCTCTCGCTCTCTCTTACTCTCTCTCTCGACCTCTCTCGCCCTCTCTCGCCCTCTCTCGCCCTCTCTCTCGCTCTCTTTCGCCCTCTCTCGCTCTCTCTCGCTCTCTCTCACTCTCTCTCACCCTCTCTCGCTCTCTCTCTCGCTCTCTCTCGCTCTCTCTCGCCCTCTCTCTCGTTCTCTCTCGCTCTCTCTCTCTCTCTCACCCTCTCTCCCTCTCTCTCTCGCGCTCGCTCTCTCTCACTCTCACTCTCTCTCTCTCTCTCTCTCTCTCCCTCTCTATCTGTATCTCTCTCGCGCGTACGCGCGTACCATCTTTCTCTGTCACGCGAATCCTTTCAGCCGTTTGTAGTCATCGATGTACCTGGCCCGGCTGTTTGCGCAGGCCGGGAAACGCAAACTATGCAAAATCTCTGGACGACCGGTGATCTAGACGCGTCGCGCAGCGTACACACGCGGGCACACAGGGACGCTAACGAGATCGTTTGTTGCGCGATCGAAAATCAAGGGGAACTATATAATTAATCGGCGATCGTTTATCGTCGCGGCGCCGGAGTTCGTTTTTTTTTTTAACTCTCTACGAAATTCAATCGCCGTTAGAATGTATATCGAGATAAATACGAGGAAATTGAAGATTTATTTAACGCTAAATATATGATTACGAGCAAAATGGCCAGTCTCGCGTTCTTGATCTTCAAACTGTTGACATTGTTGGAGAAATGTTTGGACACGTTTCTTTGTTGCCATTATAATAAAAATGGCGAAAAGTCTGAACATGTTCAGTTTTATTTTTTTTACACATATTCAGTAAAACGGCACATGTTAGTCATTTTCAGAGCTCGGTATGTTTAATGTTAAAAGAAACCGCACACAATGTAATCGACAAAGTATTTAGGAATATTTGATATATTTGCTATACAGTGTTAAATTTGAAATGTTAAATCATAAAAATGTCATATTCTATGTTCACTTTCGTTTGCCGATTTATTAGAAATTATTCAAGATATTGCTTCGGAAGTAAAACAAAATAAGTATAAAAATAAAGGAAAAATGTAATTGTCTGGAATAATTTGCCAATACATATAGTAAATATATATATATATAGCTTAAATTGCTTTACCTTTATTAAAATCGACGTTTAATATATGACAATTAATAAAAATGTTGATTAATAAAGTGCTAATATAAACGTATCGTTATTGTCACTATTTCTTCTACACGAAGAGTCGAGATAATAACATTCGTGTCGGTGAAGCGGGAGTCGATGTAAACATTTGTCGACGATTTCGACGTGTCGGTATATTTATGCGGTGAAATGCGGTGACGCTGAAATCGTATCGATGAAAACATCGTCGGTGAAATAATCGTTGGTGATTTCGAGTTACGTAACCCCATGCGCGTATTGTGCTCTTATTCCATCCAATGCCTGAATCGCATTGCCCAGAAAGTATTCTACATAGTTCACTGAGCTTACAGAAATATGAGCCGTTTATTTTGAAAGTGGCATAAGTCAATTTACCGTAATGAAAAGTGGTGATTTTTTAAATGTTTATACGAAATTATTTATACCGAGAAAAATATCAGTATCCTGAGATAACAAATACAAGTAAATCTTCTCGAAAGTTAGCATCCATATTTTTAAACGTGTTGAAACGCAAACCCTTAAATATATCGACTTAAAAACAAAGTGACTTATGCCACTTTCAAAATAAACGGCTCAATTGCTGATGATATTTGGGAATAGCATAATAGTAGCACTCTAGTGAAATATTTGAATTTGACATGTAGTTTAAAATACTTTTGGACTTCAACGTACGTTGCAATCTTGAGAAATCAAATAATGATGAAAAATATTATCATATAAAATGCTACAATTATTATGTTGCTGAAAAATCTCGCACTGTTCTGATAAAAAAGCAGATGATATGTAAACGAGTGAAGTATCCATTTTTATAATTCACTGATAAACTGCGGACTTTATGCGTTTATAATAACAATGGATAGGTGAAATTTAAAACAATAATATCTCACTGAAATATTTTTATATTTCATTATTAAAGAAAAATATTTCAATTTGACTCACGTCTATTGTAATTCATGAAGATAATCTTTCTTTTGCATAAAGTTCCACAGACCATTCATAGGTTTCTGGAGTTTAATTTCTACTTCTCGAAAGTCAGCATCCATATTTTGAAACGTGTTAAAACGCAAACCCTTAAATATATCGACTTAAAAACAAAGTGACTTATGCCACTTTCAAAATAAACGGCTCATATGATGAGTATCCTTACAGTTTCTCAATGCCATATATGCATCGATAACAATAAATACAGTAAATTCTTCCTAATTGGCTCTCAAATTGTGCAGAAAAGTGGACAATTGCAATGGACCAAAATGGAAGAGGAAATGCAATTATTCGAGAGTTGTGGCCCGTTTTTATAGTTGTTGAGAATCGGTAACTATAAAAACGAGCCGCAAAGCTCGAATAATCGTACTTCCTCTTTCTAAATTGTCCATTTTTGTGTTCAATTTGAACGTCAATTAGGGAGAATTTACTGTACTGTTACACTCTAGCAACGCAAGTTGCATTCTCGAAAATTTTGACTCGTGTCTTAAAATATAATCGACCACAATATAATCGGCCACTTTCAAAATAAACGGCTCATATGTAAATGTCAATTTTAATCTTAGCTGTCCTTAAATGTGGCGGAAGTTTCCCTACGGAGGAGACAGAAAATTCAGGTTATTCGGAAGATTAGTGCGATGTTTAGGTAAATAACTTACCGGAGATTCGCTACTGTCTGGCAAAGTTTCGCGTGGGTGGAAACTGGGTTCCGCTTGTCCACTAGTTTCTCGTGTCGGTTCCTTCCCCTTTAACTGTACTTCCGTTTCGTAACCTTCTTGAACCTGCACCGCCCACGCCGATTCATCCATCCCCCTTGTCGCTTGTGCACCTAACTAGTTCATTATCCGAGGCGAAGTTAAC